>NC_091572.1:14756373-14796769 GCF_042767895.1 Penaeus vannamei
CATCATGATTACCATTATTATTATCATCATTATTGCAGTTATAATAATTATTATGCTAATTATTATTGCTATTTTTATCATTATAAGTATTTATTTAATGATAATAGCAGTAATGATGATCTTAGAAATAATAATGACAATAATAATAATTATAATAACAATGATAAGGATACTCAGGATGATGATGATCGTCATTATTGATGGGGTTATCATCAAAATCATCCTAATTAGTAGAATTATTGCTAAAATCATCATAATCATCATTTAAACTGGAAAAAGGGGGGTTTTCGACTCATCTCTCAGAAGGCTGTATTTTGCTAGATTTCGCCGGTTTTTCGACTTTTGGGATTTTTCTCCTTTTAGCCTTTTTCTCATTATAGATGGGCTTTATAATGATAATTATCATCATTATTGTCATTATCATCATCATTATTATCATTACTGTGATTATTGCCCTAATTACCCTTAATATAGTCATTATAATAATCATTATCTTAATTATTAATGTCATTTTCATTATTATAATGATTTTAATAATGATAATGGCAATAATGATAATTCTAGAAAGAATAACAACAATAAAATTTATTATAATAACAATAATAGCCGTGTTATAATTACTTTTATTATTATTTCTGTTATCATTGTCGTTATTATTAGTGTTATTAGTAGGAAATTATTAGAATTGTGTTGATTATTGCTATTATTGCAATTATTACGCAAATCATCATTATAAGTATCATTGTATAATTATTATCATAATTATTGTCCAAATTACTCTCATAATTACCATTATTATCGTCATTATTGTCATTATTGATGGGGTTATCATCAAAATCATCCCAATTAGCAGAATTAATGGTAAAATCATCATAATCATCATTTAAACTGGAAAAAGGGGGGTTTTCGAGTCATCTCTCAGAAGGCTGTATTTTGCTAGATTTCGCCGGTTTTTCGACTTTTTGGATTTTTCTCCTTTTAGCCTTTTTCTCATTATAGATGGGCTTTATAATGATAATTATCATCATTATTGTCATTATCATCATCATTATTATCATTACTGTCATTATTGCCCTAATTACCCTTAATATAGTCATTATAATAATCATTATCTAAATTATTAATGTCATTTTCATCATTATAATGATTTTAATAATGATATTGACAATAATGATAATTCTTGAGATAATAACAATAATGATAATGATTATAATAACAATAATGGCCGGGATATATTTAATTTTATTTTTATTTCTATCATTGTCGTTATTATTAGTGTTATTAGTAGGAAAATCATTAGAATATTGTTGAGTATTCTTATTATCGCAATTATTAGGCAAATCATCATTATAACTATCATTATATAATTTTTATCATAATTATTGTCCTAATTACTCGCATGATTATCATTATTACCGTCATTATTGATGGGGTTATCATCAAAATCATCCTAATTAGTAGAATTATTGCTAAAATCATCATAATCATCATTTAAACTGGAAAAAGGGGGGTTTTCGACTCATCTCTCAGAAGGCTGTATTTTGCTAGATTTCGCCGGTTTTTCGACTTTTGGGATTTTTCTCCTTTTAGCCTTTTTCTCATTATAGATGGGCTTTATAATGATAATTATCATCATTATTGTCATTATCATCATCATTATTATCATTACTGTGATTATTGCCCTAATTACCCTTAATATAGTCATTATAATAATCATTATCTTAATTATTAATGTCATTTTCATTATTATAATGATTTTAATAATGATAATGGCAATAATGATAATTCTAGAAAGAATAACAACAATAAAATTTATTATAATAACAATAATAGCCGTGTTATAATTACTTTTATTATTATTTCTGTTATCATTGTCGTTATTATTAGTGTTATTAGTAGGAAATTATTAGAATTGTGTTGATTATTGCTATTATTGCAATTATTACGCAAATCATCATTATAAGTATCATTGTATAATTATTATCATAATTATTGTCCAAATTACTCTCATAATTACCATTATTATCGTCATTATTGTCATTATTGATGGGGTTATCATCAAAATCATCCCAATTAGCAGAATTAATGGTAAAATCATCATAATCATCATTTAAACTGGAAAAAGGGGGGTTTTCGAGTCATCTCTCAGAAGGCTGTATTTTGCTAGATTTCGCCGGTTTTTCGACTTTTTGGATTTTTCTCCTTTTAGCCTTTTTCTCATTATAGATGGGCTTTATAATGATAATTATCATCATTATTGTCATTATCATCATCATTATTATCATTACTGTCATTATTGCCCTAATTACCCTTAATATAGTCATTATAATAATCATTATCTAAATTATTAATGTCATTTTCATCATTATAATGATTTTAATAATGATATTGACAATAATGATAATTCTTGAGATAATAACAATAATGATAATGATTATAATAACAATAATGGCCGGGATATATTTAATTTTATTTTTATTTCTATCATTGTCGTTATTATTAGTGTTATTAGTAGGAAAATCATTAGAATATTGTTGAGTATTCTTATTATCGCAATTATTAGGCAAATCATCATTATAACTATCATTATATAATTTTTATCATAATTATTGTCCTAATTACTCGCATGATTATCATTATTACCGTCATTATTGATGGGGTTATCATCAAAATCATCCTAATTAGTAGAATTATTGCTAAAATCATCATAATCATCATTTAAACTGGAAAAAGGGGGGTTTTCGACTCATCTCTCAGAAGGCTGTATTTTGCTAGATTTCGCCGGTTTTTCGACTTTTGGGATTTTTCTCCTTTTAGCCTTTTTCTCATTATAGATGGGCTTTATAATGATAATTATCATCATTATTGTCATTATCATCATCATTATTATCATTACTGTGATTATTGCCCTAATTACCCTTAATATAGTCATTATAATAATCATTATCTTAATTATTAATGTCATTTTCATTATTATAATGATTTTAATAATGATAATGGCAATAATGATAATTCTAGAAAGAATAACAACAATAAAATTTATTATAATAACAATAATAGCCGTGTTATAATTACTTTTATTATTATTTCTGTTATCATTGTCGTTATTATTAGTGTTATTAGTAGGAAATTATTAGAATTGTGTTGATTATTGCTATTATTGCAATTATTACGCAAATCATCATTATAAGTATCATTGTATAATTATTATCATAATTATTGTCCAAATTACTCTCATAATTACCATTATTATCGTCATTATTGTCATTATTGATGGGGTTATCATCAAAATCATCCCAATTAGCAGAATTAATGGTAAAATCATCATAATCATCATTTAAACTGGAAAAAGGGGGGTTTTCGACTCATCTCTCAGAAGGCTGTATTTTGCTAGATTTCGCCGGTTTTTCGACTTTTTGGATTTTTCTCCTTTTAGCCTTTTTCTCATTATAGATGGGCTTTATAATGATAATTATCATCATTATTGTCATTATCATCATCATTATTATCATTACTGTCATTATTGCCCTAATTACCCTTAATATAGTCATTATAATAATCATTATCTAAATTATTAATGTCATTTTCATCATTATAATGATTTTAATAATGATATTGACAATAATGATAATTCTTGAGATAATAACAATAATGATAATGATTATAATAACAATAATGGCCGGGATATATTTAATTTTATTTTTATTTCTATCATTGTCGTTATTATTAGTGTTATTAGTAGGAAAATCATTAGAATATTGTTGAGTATTCTTATTATCGCAATTATTAGGCAAATCATCATTATAACTATCATTATATAATTTTTATCATAATTATTGTCCTAATTACTCGCATGATTATCATTATTACCGTCATTATTGATGGGGTTATCATCAAAATCATCCTAATTAGTAGAATTATTGCTAAAATCATCATAATCATCATTTAAACTGGAAAAAGGGGGGTTTTCGACTCATCTCTCAGAAGGCTGTATTTTGCTAGATTTCGCCGGTTTTTCGACTTTTTGGATTTTTCTCCTTTTAGCCTTTTTCTCATTATAGATGGGCTTTATAATGATAATTATCATCATTATTGTCATTATCATCATCATTATTATCATTACTGTGATTATTGCCCTAATTACCCTTAATATAGTCATTATAATAATCATTATCTTAATTATTAATGTCATTTTCATTATTATAATGATTTTAATAATGATAATGGCAATAATGATAATTCTAGAAAGAATAACAACAATAAAATTTATTATAATAACAATAATAGCCGTGTTATAATTACTTTTATTATTATTTCTGTTATCATTGTCGTTATTATTAGTGTTATTAGTAGGAAATTATTAGAATTGTGTTGATTATTGCTATTATTGCAATTATTACGCAAATCATCATTATAAGTATCATTGTATAATTATTATCATAATTATTGTCCAAATTACTCTCATAATTACCATTATTATCGTCATTATTGTCATTATTGATGGGGTTATCATCAAAATCATCCCAATTAGCAGAATTAATGGTAAAATCATCATAATCATCATTTAAACTGGAAAAAGGGGGGTTTTCGACTCATCTCTCAGAAGGCTGTATTTTGCTAGATTTCGCCGGTTTTTCGACTTTTTGGATTTTTCTCCTTTTAGCCTTTTTCTCATTATAGATGGGCTTTATAATGATAATTATCATCATTATTGTCATTATCATCATCATTATTATCATTACTGTCATTATTGCCCTAATTACCCTTAATATAGTCATTATAATAATCATTATCTAAATTATTAATGTCATTTTCATCATTATAATGATTTTAATAATGATATTGACAATAATGATAATTCTTGAGATAATAACAATAATGATAATGATTATAATAACAATAATGGCCGGGATATATTTAATTTTATTTTTATTTCTATCATTGTCGTTATTATTAGTGTTATTAGTAGGAAAATCATCAGAATATTGTTGATTATTGCTATTATTGCAATTATTACGCAATTCATCATTATAATTATCATTGTATAATTATTATCATAATTATTGTCCTAATTACTCTCATAATTATCATTATTATCGTCATTATTGATGGGGTTATCATCAAAATCATCCCAATTAGCAGAATTATTGCTAAAATCATCATAATCATCATTTAAACTGGAAAAAGGGGGGTTTTCGACTCATCTCTCAGAAGGCTGTATTTTGCTAGATTTCGCCGGTTTTTCGACTTTTTGGATTTTTCTCCTTTTAGCCTTTTTCTCATTATAGATGGGCTTTATAATGATAATTATCATCATTATTGTCATTATCATCATCATTATTATCATTACTGTGATTATTGCCCTAATTACCCTTAATATAGTCATTATAATAATCATTATCTTAATTATTAATGTCATTTTCATTATTATAATGATTTTAATAATGATAATGGCAATAATGATAATTCTAGAAAGAATAACAACAATAAAATTTATTATAATAACAATAATAGCCGTGTTATAATTACTTTTATTATTATTTCTGTTATCATTGTCGTTATTATTAGTGTTATTAGTAGGAAATTATTAGAATTGTGTTGATTATTGCTATTATTGCAATTATTACGCAAATCATCATTATAAGTATCATTGTATAATTATTATCATAATTATTGTCCAAATTACTCTCATAATTACCATTATTATCGTCATTATTGTCATTATTGATGGGGTTATCATCAAAATCATCCCAATTAGCAGAATTAATGGTAAAATCATCATAATCATCATTTAAACTGGAAAAAGGGGGGTTTTCGACTCATCTCTCAGAAGGCTGTATTTTGCTAGATTTCGCCGGTTTTTCGACTTTTTGGATTTTTCTCCTTTTAGCCTTTTTCTCATTATAGATGGGCTTTATAATGATAATTATCATCATTATTGTCATTATCATCATCATTATTATCATTACTGTGATTATTGCCCTAATTACCCTTAATATAGTCATTATAATAATCATTATCTAAATTATTAATGTCATTTTCATCATTATAATGATTTTAATAATGATATTGACAATAATGATAATTCTTGAGATAATAACAATAATGATAATGATTATAATAACAATAATGGCCGGGATATATTTAATTTTATTTTTATTTCTATCATTGTCGTTATTATTAGTGTTATTAGTAGGAAAATCATTAGAATATTGTTGAGTCTTCTTATTATCGCAATTATTAGGCAAATCATCATTATAACTATCATTATATAATTTTTATCATAATTATTGTCCTAATTACTCGCATGATTATCATTATTACCGTCATTATTGATGGGGTTATCATCAAAATCATCCTAATTAGTAGAATTATTGCTAAAATCATCATAATCATCATTTAAACTGGAAAAAGGGGGGTTTTCGACTCATCTCTCAGAAGGCTGTATTTTGCTAGATTTCGCCGGTTTTTCGACTTTTTGGATTTTTCTCCTTTTAGCCTTTTTCTCATTATAGATGGGCTTTATAATGATAATTATCATCATTATTGTCATTATCATCATCATTATTATCATTACTGTGATTATTGCCCTAATTACCCTTAATATAGTCATTATAATAATCATTATCTTAATTATTAATGTCATTTTCATTATTATAATGATTTTAATAATGATAATGGCAATAATGATAATTCTAGAAAGAATAACAACAATAAAATTTATTATAATAACAATAATAGCCGTGTTATAATTACTTTTATTATTATTTCTGTTATCATTGTCGTTATTATTAGTGTTATTAGTAGGAAATTATTAGAATTGTGTTGATTATTGCTATTATTGCAATTATTACGCAAATCATCATTATAAGTATCATTGTATAATTATTATCATAATTATTGTCCAAATTACTCTCATAATTACCATTATTATCGTCATTATTGTCATTATTGATGGGGTTATCATCAAAATCATCCCAATTAGCAGAATTAATGGTAAAATCATCATAATCATCATTTAAACTGGAAAAAGGGGGGTTTTCGAGTCATCTCTCAGAAGGCTGTATTTTGCTAGATTTCGCCGGTTTTTCGACTTTTTGGATTTTTCTCCTTTTAGCCTTTTTCTCATTATAGATGGGCTTTATAATGATAATTATCATCATTATTGTCATTATCATCATCATTATTATCATTACTGTCATTATTGCCCTAATTACCCTTAATATAGTCATTATAATAATCATTATCTAAATTATTAATGTCATTTTCATCATTATAATGATTTTAATAATGATATTGACAATAATGATAATTCTTGAGATAATAACAATAATGATAATGATTATAATAACAATAATGGCCGGGATATATTTAATTTTATTTTTATTTCTATCATTGTCGTTATTATTAGTGTTATTAGTAGGAAAATCATTAGAATATTGTTGAGTCTTCTTATTATCGCAATTATTAGGCAAATCATCATTATAACTATCATTATATAATTTTTATCATAATTATTGTCCTAATTACTCGCATGATTATCATTATTACCGTCATTATTGATGGGGTTATCATCAAAATCATCCTAATTAGTAGAATTATTGCTAAAATCATCATAATCATCATTTAAACTGGAAAAAGGGGGGTTTTCGACTCATCTCTCAGAAGGCTGTATTTTGCTAGATTTCGCCGGTTTTTCGACTTTTGGGATTTTTCTCCTTTTAGCCTTTTTCTCATTATAGATGGGCTTTATAATGATAATTATCATCATTATTGTCATTATCATCATCATTATTATCATTACTGTGATTATTGCCCTAATTACCCTTAATATAGTCATTATAATAATCATTATCTTAATTATTAATGTCATTTTCATTATTATAATGATTTTAATAATGATAATGGCAATAATGATAATTCTAGAAAGAATAACAACAATAAAATTTATTATAATAACAATAATAGCCGTGTTATAATTACTTTTATTATTATTTCTGTTATCATTGTCGTTATTATTAGTGTTATTAGTAGGAAATTATTAGAATTGTGTTGATTATTGCTATTATTGCAATTATTACGCAAATCATCATTATAAGTATCATTGTATAATTATTATCATAATTATTGTCCAAATTACTCTCATAATTACCATTATTATCGTCATTATTGTCATTATTGATGGGGTTATCATCAAAATCATCCCAATTAGCAGAATTAATGGTAAAATCATCATAATCATCATTTAAACTGGAAAAAGGGGGGTTTTCGAGTCATCTCTCAGAAGGCTGTATTTTGCTAGATTTCTCCGGTTTTTCGACTTTTTGGATTTTTCTCCTTTTAGCCTTTTTCTCATTATAGATGGGCTTTATAATGATAATTATCATCATTATTGTCATTATCATCATCATTATTATCATTACTGTCATTATTGCCCTAATTACCCTTAATATAGTCATTATAATAATCATTATCTAAATTATTAATGTCATTTTCATCATTATAATGATTTTAATAATGATATTGACAATAATGATAATTCTTGAGATAATAACAATAATGATAATGATTATAATAACAATAATGGCCGGGATATATTTAATTTTATTTTTATTTCTATCATTGTCGTTATTATTAGTGTTATTAGTAGGAAAATCATTAGAATATTGTTGAGTATTCTTATTATCGCAATTATTAGGCAAATCATCATTATAACTATCATTATATAATTTTTATCATAATTATTGTCCTAATTACTCGCATGATTATCATTATTACCGTCATTATTGATGGGGTTATCATCAAAATCATCCTAATTAGTAGAATTATTGCTAAAATCATCATAATCATCATTTAAACTGGAAAAAGGGGGGTTTTCGACTCATCTCTCAGAAGGCTGTATTTTGCTAGATTTCGCCGGTTTTTCGACTTTTGGGATTTTTCTCCTTTTAGCCTTTTTCTCATTATAGATGGGCTTTATAATGATAATTATCATCATTATTGTCATTATCATCATCATTATTATCATTACTGTGATTATTGCCCTAATTACCCTTAATATAGTCATTATAATAATCATTATCTTAATTATTAATGTCATT
Source organism: Penaeus vannamei (assembly GCF_042767895.1). Classification (NCBI taxonomy): domain Eukaryota; kingdom Metazoa; phylum Arthropoda; class Malacostraca; order Decapoda; family Penaeidae; genus Penaeus; species Penaeus vannamei. The sequence continues at coordinate 14,765,475 of NC_091572.1, forward strand.
TTCATTATTATAATGATTTTAATAATGATAATGGCAATAATGATAATTCTAGAAAGAATAACAACAATAAAATTTATTATAATAACAATAATAGCCGTGTTATAATTACTTTTATTATTATTTCTGTTATCATTGTCGTTATTATTAGTGTTATTAGTAGGAAATTATTAGAATTGTGTTGATTATTGCTATTATTGCAATTATTACGCAAATCATCATTATAAGTATCATTGTATAATTATTATCATAATTATTGTCCAAATTACTCTCATAATTACCATTATTATCGTCATTATTGTCATTATTGATGGGGTTATCATCAAAATCATCCCAATTAGCAGAATTAATGGTAAAATCATCATAATCATCATTTAAACTGGAAAAAGGGGGGTTTTCGAGTCATCTCTCAGAAGGCTGTATTTTGCTAGATTTCGCCGGTTTTTCGACTTTTTGGATTTTTCTCCTTTTAGCCTTTTTCTCATTATAGATGGGCTTTATAATGATAATTATCATCATTATTGTCATTATCATCATCATTATTATCATTACTGTCATTATTGCCCTAATTACCCTTAATATAGTCATTATAATAATCATTATCTAAATTATTAATGTCATTTTCATCATTATAATGATTTTAATAATGATATTGACAATAATGATAATTCTTGAGATAATAACAATAATGATAATGATTATAATAACAATAATGGCCGGGATATATTTAATTTTATTTTTATTTCTATCATTGTCGTTATTATTAGTGTTATTAGTAGGAAAATCATTAGAATATTGTTGAGTCTTCTTATTATCGCAATTATTAGGCAAATCATCATTATAACTATCATTATATAATTTTTATCATAATTATTGTCCTAATTACTCGCATGATTATCATTATTACCGTCATTATTGATGGGGTTATCATCAAAATCATCCTAATTAGTAGAATTATTGCTAAAATCATCATAATCATCATTTAAACTGGAAAAAGGGGGGTTTTCGACTCATCTCTCAGAAGGCTGTATTTTGCTAGATTTCGCCGGTTTTTCGACTTTTTGGATTTTTCTCCTTTTAGCCTTTTTCTCATTATAGATGGGCTTTATAATGATAATTATCATCATTATTGTCATTATCATCATCATTATTATCATTACTGTGATTATTGCCCTAATTACCCTTAATATAGTCATTATAATAATCATTATCTTAATTATTAATGTCATTTTCATTATTATAATGATTTTAATAATGATAATGGCAATAATGATAATTCTAGAAAGAATAACAACAATAAAATTTATTATAATAACAATAATAGCCGTGTTATAATTACTTTTATTATTATTTCTGTTATCATTGTCGTTATTATTAGTGTTATTAGTAGGAAATTATTAGAATTGTGTTGATTATTGCTATTATTGCAATTATTACGCAAATCATCATTATAAGTATCATTGTATAATTATTATCATAATTATTGTCCAAATTACTCTCATAATTACCATTATTATCGTCATTATTGTCATTATTGATGGGGTTATCATCAAAATCATCCCAATTAGCAGAATTAATGGTAAAATCATCATAATCATCATTTAAACTAAAAAAAGGGGGGTTTTCGAGTCATCTCTCAGAAGGCTGTATTTTGCTAGATTTCGCCGGTTTTTCGACTTTTGGGATTTTTCTCCTTTTAGCCTTTTTCTCATTATAGATGGGCTTTATAATGATAATTATCATCATTATTGTCATTATCATCATCATTATTATCATTACTGTCATTATTGCCCTAATTACCCTTAATATAGTCATTATAATAATCATTATCTAAATTATTAATGTCATTTTCATCATTATAATGATTTTAATAATGATATTGACAATAATGATAATTCTTGAGATAATAACAATAATGATAATGATTATAATAACAATAATGGCCGGGATATATTTAATTTTATTTTTATTTCTATCATTGTCGTTATTATTAGTGTTATTAGTAGGAAAATCATTAGAATATTGTTGAGTATTCTTATTATCGCAATTATTAGGCAAATCATCATTATAACTATCATTATATAATTTTTATCATAATTATTGTCCTAATTACTCGCATGATTATCATTATTACCGTCATTATTGATGGGGTTATCATCAAAATCATCCTAATTAGTAGAATTATTGCTAAAAACATCATTATCATCATTTAAACTGGAAAAAGGGGGGTTTTCGACTCATCTCTCAGAAGGCTGTATTTTGCTAGATTTCGCCGGTTTTTCGACTTTTGGGATTTTTCTCCTTTTAGCCTTTTTCTCATTATAGATGGGCTTTATAATGATAATTATCATCATTATTGTCATTATCATCATCATTATTATCATTACTGTGATTATTGCCCTAATTACCCTTAATATAGTCATTATAATAATCATTATCTTAATTATTAATGTCATTTTCATTATTATAATGATTTTAATAATGATAATGGCAATAATGATAATTCTAGAAAGAATAACAACAATAAAATTTATTATAATAACAATAATAGCCGTGTTATAATTACTTTTATTATTATTTCTGTTATCATTGTCGTTATTATTAGTGTTATTAGTAGGAAATTATTAGAATTGTGTTGATTATTGCTATTATTGCAATTATTACGCAAATCATCATTATAAGTATCATTGTATAATTATTATCATAATTATTGTCCAAATTACTCTCATAATTACCATTATTATCGTCATTATTGTCATTATTGATGGGGTTATCATCAAAATCATCCCAATTAGCAGAATTATTGCTAAAATCATCATAATCATCATTTAAACTGGAAAAAGGGGGGTTTTCGAGTCATCTCTCAGAAGGCTGTATTTTGCTAGATTTCTCCGGTTTTTCGACTTTTTGGATTTTTCTCCTTTTAGCCTTTTTCTCATTATAGATGGGCTTTATAATGATAATTATCATCATTATTGTCATTATCATCATCATTATTATCATTACTGTCATTATTGCCCTAATTACCCTTAATATAGTCATTAATGATAATAATGATAAAAATTATAGTTCAGTCCATTTATAATGAAATAAAGGCCAGAAGTAATAAAATCCCAAAAGTCGAAAAAACGGCAACATCTAGTTTTTAAGAAAAACGTCGAAAAAAACCTTTCCGCTTTTTAATGGTAATTATGAGGATTTTAACATTAATTCAGGTAATTATGATAATTTCTATGATGATTCCTTTATTATTGACAATAATGATAATTATGATGATAATGACAATGATAATGACAATAATAATGATAATAATGATAGAGTTATAATTATAATGTTAATCTTGAGAATTACTGTAATTATAGCAATAAATAACTCTATTCCTATAATTTCCATACTAATATTGGAAATAGAAATAATAATATCATTATCATTGTCATTATAATTATCATTATTGTCATTATTATTTTTAAGATCATCATTATTGCTATTATCATTATATAAATAGTTATAATGATAAAAATATCATAATTAGCATAATAATTTTTATAACTGCAATAATGATGATAATAATGATAATCATGATGATAATGACTATAATGATAATAATCATAAAAATGATGACAGTAATGATAATAATGATGATAATAATTATCACTCAGTCCATTTATAATGAAATAAAGACCAGAAGTAATAAAATCCCAAAGGTCGAAAAAAAACGAAAAAACGCGTATTACAGCCTTTTTAGAGAAACGTCAAAAAAAGACCCTTTTCGCTTTTTTATGGTAATTATGAGGATTTTAACATTAATTCAGGTAATTATGATTATTTCACTGATGATACCTTTATTATTGACAGTAATGATGATAATTATGATGATAATGGCAATGATAATGAATATAATAATGATAATAATGATCAAATCATAATTATAATGATAATCTTCATAATTCCTGCAATAATAGCAATAATTAACTCTATTCCAATAATTTCCATAATAATTATTATAATTGTCATTATTATTTCTAAGATCATCATTATTGATATTATCATTATATGAATAGTTATAATAATAAAAATAGCAATAATGAATAGCATAATAATTATTATAACTGCAATAATGATGAGGAAAATAATGATAATCATGATGATGATAGTAATGATAATAATGATAATAATTATCATTCAGTCCATTTATAATTAAATAAAGGCCAGAAGTAATAAAATCGTAACATTAATTCAGGTAATTATGATTATTTCCATGATTCCTTTATTATTGACAATAATGACGAAAATTATGATGATAATGACAATGATAATGACAATAATAATGATGATAATTATAGTCATAATTATAATGATAATCTTGATAATTACTGCAATAATAGCAATAATTACCTCTATTCCAATAATTTCCATACTAATAATGGCAATAGAAATAATAACATTATCATTGTCATTATAATTATTATTATTGTCACTATTATTTCTAAGATCATCATTATTGCTATTATCATTATATAAATAGTTATGATGATAAAAATAGCAAAACTAATTAGCATAATAATTATTATAACTGCAATAATGATGATAATAATAATGATAATCATGATGTTAATGAATATAATGATAATAACCATAAAATGATGACAGTAATGATAATAATGATGATAATAATTATCATTCAGTCCATTTATAATGAAATAAAGTCAGAAGGAATAAAATCACAAAAGTCGAAAAAACGGTAAAATCTAGCGTATTACAACATTTTGAGAGAAACGTCGAAAGGAAAACCTTTTAGATTTTTAATGGTAATTATGAGGATTTTAACATTAATTCAGGTAATTATGATTTCCATGATTATTCCTTTATTATTGACAATAATGATGCTAAATATAATGATAATGAGAATGATAATGACAATGATAATGATAATAATGATAAAGTCATAATTATAATGATAATCTTGAGAATTACTGCAATAATAGCAATAATAAACTCTATTCCAATAATTTCCATACTAATAAGGGCAATATAAATAATAATAACATCATTATCATTGCCATTATAATTATTATTATTGTCATTATTATTTCTAGGACCACAATTATTTCTATTATCATTATATAAATAGTTATAATTATAAAATTAATAATAATATTTAGCATAATAATTATTATAACTGCAATAATTATGATAATAATAATGATAATCATAATGATAATGACTATAATGACAATAATCATAAAACTGATGACAGTAATGATAATGATGATGATAATAATTATCATTCAGTCCATTTATAATGAAATAAAAGCCAGAAGTAATATAATACCAATAGTCGAAAAAACGCCAAAATCTAGCGTATTACATCCTTTTGAGAGAAACGTCAATAAACTAATTTCGCTTTTTAATGGTAATTATCAGTATTTTAACATTAATTCAGGTAATTATGATGATTTCCCTGATGATTCCTTTATTATTGACAATAATGATAATTAAGATGATAATGACAATGATAATCACAATAATAATGATAATAATGATAAAGTCATAATTATAATGATAATCTTGATAATTACTGCAACAATAGCAATAATTAACTCTATTCCAATGATTTCCATACTAATAATGACAATAGAAAAAATAATATCAATTACCATTGTCATTATAATTATTATTGTTGTCATTATTGTTTCTAAGATCATCATTATTGCTATTATCATCATATAAATAGTTATAATGATAAAAATAGCATTTATAATTAGCATAATAATTATTATAAATGCAATAATGATGATAATAATATTGATAATCATGATGATAATGACTATAATGATAATAATCATTAAAATGATGACAATAATAATCATGATGATAATAATTATCATTCAGTCCATTTATAATGAAATAAAAGCCAGAAGTAATCAAATCCCAAAAGTCGAAAAAACGGAAAAAATCTAGCGTATTACAGCCTTTTGAGAGAAACGTCGAAAAAAACGCTTTTAGCTTTTTATTGGTAATTATGAGGATTTTAATGTTAATTCAGGTAATAATGATGATTTCCTTGATGATTACTTTATTATTGACAATAATGATGATAATTATGATGATAATGACAATGATAATGACAATAATAATGATAATAAATATAAAGTCATAATTATAATGATAATCTTTACAATTACTGCAATAATAGCAATGATTACTCTATTCCAAAAATCTCCATACTAATAATGACAATAGAAGTAATAGCATCATTATCATTTTCATTATAATTATTATTATTTTCATTATGATTATTATTATTGTCATTATTATTTGTAAGATCATCATTGTTGCTATTATCATTATATAAATAGTTATAATGATAAAAATAGCAATAATAATTAGCATAATAATTATTATAACTGCAATAATGATGATAATAATAATGATAATCATGATGTTAATAATAATGATAATCATGATGATAATGACTATAATGATAATAAACATAAAAATGATGATAGTAATGATAATAATGATAATGATTATCATTCAGTCCATTTATAATGAAATAAAGGCAATAAGTAAGAACATCCTAAAATTCCAAAAAACGGCAAAATCTAGCCTTTTGACAGAAACGTAGAAAAAACCCTTTTCGCTTTTTAATGGTAATTATGAGGATTTTAACATTAATTCAGGTAATTATGATGATTTCCATGATTATTCCTTTATTATTGACAATAATGATGATAATTATGATGATAATGACAATGATAATGACAATAATAATGATAATAATAATAAAATCCTAATTGTAATGATAATCTTGATAATTACTGCAATAATAGCAATAATTAACTCTATTCCAATAATTTCCATACTAATAATGGCAATAGAAATAATAATAACATCATTATGACTGTCATTATAATAATTATTATTGTCATTATTATTTCTAAGATCATCATTATTGCTATTATCATTATATAGATAGTTATAATGATAAAAATAGCAATAATAATTAGCATGATCATTATTATAACTGCAATAATGATGATGATAATGATAATCATGATGATAATGACTCTAATGGTAATAATCATAAAAATGATGAAAGTAATGATAATAATGATAATAATTATCATTCAGTCTATTTATAATGAAATAAAGGCCAGAAGTAATAAAATCCCAAAAAGGCCAAAAGTAATAAAATCCCAAAAGTCGAAAAAAAACATCTAGCGTATTACAACTTTTTGAGAGAAACGTCGAAAAACCCTTTCCGCTTTTTAATGGTAATTATGAGGATTTTAACATTTCCATACTAAAATTGGCAATAGAAATAATAATATCATTATAATTGTCATTATACTTATTATTACTGTCATTATTATTTCTAAGATCACCATTATTGCTATTATCATTATATTAATAGTTCTAATTATAAAAATAGCAATATCAATTAGCATAATAATTATGATAACTGCCATAATGATGATAATAATAATGAGAATCATGATGATAATGACTATAATGATAATAATCATAAAAATGACGACAGTAATGATAATAATCATGATAATAATTATCATTCAGTCCATTTATAATGAAATAAAGGCCAGAAGTAATAAAATCCCAAAAGTCAAAACGTCGAAAAAAGCCATTTCGCTTTTTTATGGTAATTATGTGGAATTTAATATTAATTCAGGTAATTATGATGATTTCCATGATGATTCCTTTATTATTGACTATAATGATTATAATTATGATGATAATGACAATGATAATGACAATAATAATGATAATGATAAAGTCATAATTATAATGATAATCTTGATAATTACTGTAATAATATCAATTATTAACTCCAATAATTTCCATACTAATAATGGAAATAGAAATAATAATAGCATCATTATCATTGTCACTATAGTTATTATTATTGTCATTATTATTTCTAAGATCATCATTATTGCTATTATCATTATATAAATAGTTATAATGATAAAAATAGCAATAATAATTAGCATAATAATTATTATAACTGCAATAATGATAATAATAATTATTATAATCATAAAAAATGACGACAGTAATGATAATAATGATGATAATAATTATCATTCAGTCCATTTATGATTAAATAAAGACCAAAAGTAATAAAATCCCAAAAGTCGAAAAAACGGCAAAATCTAGCGTATTTCAGCCTTTTGAGAGGAACGTCGAAAAAAAAACTTTTCGCTTTTTATTGGTAATTATGAGGATTTTAACATTGATTCAGGTAATTATAAGGATTTCCATGATGATTCCTTTATTATTAACAATGATGATAATTATGATGATAATGACAATGATAATAACAATAATAATGATAATGATAAAGTCATAATTATAATGATAATCTTGATAATTACTGGAATAATAGTAATAATTAACTCTATTCCAATAATTTCCATACTAATAATGGCAATATAAATAATATCATTATCATTGTCATTATAATTATTTTTATTGTCATTATTATTTATAATATCATTATTGCTATTATCATTATATAAATAGTTATAATGATAAAAATAGCAATAATTATTAGCATAATAATTATTATAACCAATAATGATGATAATAATAATGATAATCATGATGATAATGACTATAATGATAATAATCATAAAAATGATGACAGTAATGATAATAATGATGATAATAATTATTATTCAGTCCATTTATAATGAAATAAAGGCCAGATGTAATCAAATCCCATAAGTCGAAAAAACGGCAAAATCTAGGGTATTACAGCCTTCTGAGAGAAACGTCGATAAAAAACCTTTTCCCTTTTTAATGGTAATTATGAGGATTTTACCATTAATTCAGGTAAGTATGATGATTTCCATAATGATTTCTTATTATTGACAATAATGATAATTATGATGATAATGACAATGATAATGACAATAATAATGATGATAATGACAAAGTAATAATTATAATGATAATCTTGATAATTACTGGAATAATAGCAATAATTAACTCTGTTCATATAATTTCCATACTAATAATGGCAATAGAAATAATAATAACATCATTATCATTGTCATTATAATTATTATTATTGTCATTATTATTTCTAATATCATCATTATTGCTATTATCATCATATAAATAGTTATAATCATAAAAATAGCAATAATAATTAGCATAATAATTATTATAACTGCAATAATGATAATAATAATGATAATCATGATGATAATGACTATAATGATAATAATCATAAAAATGATGACAGTAATGATAATAATGATGATAATGATTATCATTCAGTCCATTTATAATGAAATAAAGGCCAGAAGTAATCAAATCCCTGAAGTCGAAAAAACGGCAAAATCTAGCGTATTACAGCCTTTTGAGAGAAACTAAAAAAAAAAAAAAACATTTTTCGCTTTTTAATGGTAATTATGAGGATTTTAACATTAATTCAGGTAATTATGATGATTTCCCTGATGATTCCTTTATTATTGACAATAATGATAATTGCTATTATCATTATATAAATCGTTATAATGATAAAAATAGCAATAATAATTAGCAAAATAATTATTATAACTGCGGTAATGATAACAATAATGATAATCATGATGAGAATGACTATAATGATGATAATCATAAAAATGATGACAAATGATAATTATCATTCAGTCCATTTATAATGAAATAAAGGCCAGAAGAAATAAAATCCCAAAAGTCGAAAAAACGGCAAAATCATGCGTAATACAGCCTTTTGAGAAAAACGTCGAAAAAACCCTTTTCGCTTTTTATTGGAAATTATGAGGATTTTAACATTAATTCAGGTAATTATGAGGATTTTAACATTAATTCAGGTAATTGTGATGATTTCCATGATTATTCCTTTATTATTGAAAATAATGATGATAATTATGATGATAATGACAATGATAATGACAATAATAATGATAATAATGATAAAGTTGTAATTATAATGATATTCTTGATAATTACTGCAATAATTGCAATAATTAACTCTATTTCAATAATTTCCATAGAAATGATAATAACATCATTATCATTGTCATTGTAATTATTATTATTGTCATTATTATTTCTAAGATCATCATTATTGCTATTATCATCATATAAATAGTTATAATGATAAAAATAGGAATAATAATTAGCATAATATTTATTATAACTGCAATAATGATAATAATAATGATAATCATGATGTTAATGACTATAATGATAATAATCATAAACATGATGAAAGTAATGATAATAATGATAATAACTATCATTCAGTCCATTTATAATGAATTAAAGGCCAGAAGTAATAAAATCCCAAAATGTCGAAAAAATGGCAAAATCTAAGGTAATACAGCCTTATGAGAGAAACGTCGAAAAAAACCCTTTCGCTTTTTAATGGTAATTATGAGGATTTTAACATTAATTCAGGTATTCATGATGATATCCATGATTATTCCTTTGATATTGACAATAATGATGATAATTATGATGATAATGACAATGATAATGACAATAATAATGATAATAATGATAAAGGCATAATTATAATAATAATCTTGATAATTACTGCAATAATAGCAAAAATTAACTCTATTCCAATAATTTACATACTAATATTGGCAATAGAAATAATAATATCATTATCATTGTCATTATAATTATTATTATTGTCATTATTATTTCTAAGATCATTATTGCTATTTTCATGTCATAAATACTTATAATGATAAAAATAGCATTAATAATTTGCACAATAGTTATTATAACTGCAATAATGATGATAATAATAATGATAATCATGATGACAACGACTATAATGTTAATAATCATAAAAATGATGACAGTAATGATAACGTCGAAAAAAAACCTTTTCGCCTTTTAATGGTAATTATGAGGATTTTAACATTAATTAAGGTAATTATGATAATTTCTATGATGATACCTTTATTATTGACAATAATGATGATAATTATGATGATAATGACAATGATAATGACAATGATAATGATAATAATGATAAAGTTATAATTATAATGATAATCTTGAGAATTACTGCAATAATAGTAATATATAACTCTATTCCAATAATTTCCATACTAATATTGGCAATAGAAATAATAATATCATTATCATTGTCATTATGATTATTATTATTGTCATTATTATTTCAAAGATCATCATTATATCTATTTTCATTACATAAATAGTTATAATGAAAAAAATCTAGCCTATTACAGCCAATTGAGAAACGTCGAAAAAAAACCTTTTCGCTTTTTAATGGTAATTATGAGGATTTTAACATTAATTCAGGTAATTATGATGATTTCCCTGTTGATTCCTTAATTATTGACAATAATGACGAGAATTATGATAATAATGACAATGACAATGACAATAATAATAATAATAATGATACAGTCATAACTATAATGATAATCTTGATAATTACTGCAATAATAGCAATAATTAACTCTATTTCAATAATATCCATACCAATAATGGCAATACAAATAATAACATCATTATCATTGTCATTATAATTATTATTAATATCATTATTATTTCTAAGATCATCATTATTGCTATTATCATTATATAAATAGTTATAATGATAAAAATAGCAATAATAATTAGCATAATAATTATTATAACTGCAATAATGATGATAATAATAATGATAATCATGATGCTAATGACTATAATGATAATAATCATAAAAATGATGACAGTAATCATAATAAAAATAATAATAATTATCATCCAGTCCATTTATAATGAAATAAAGGCCAGAAATAATAATAAAGTCCAAAAAATGGCAAAATCTAGCCTTTTGAGAGAAACGTCGAAAATAACCCTTTTCGCTTTTTAATGGTAATTATGACGATTTTAACATTAATTCAGGTAATTATGATCATTTCAATGATTATTCCTTTATTATTGACAATAATGATGATAATTATGATGATAATGACAATGATAATGACAATAATAATGATATTAATCATAAAGTCATAATTATAATGACGATCTTGATAATTACTGCAATAATAGCAATAATTAACTCTATTCCAATAATTTCCATACAAATAATGGCAATAGAATTAATAATAACATCATTAACATTGTCATTATAATTATTATTATTGTCATTACTATTTCTAAGATCATCATTATTGCTATTATCATTATATAAATAGTTATAATGATAAAAATAGCAATAATAATTAGCATAATAATTATTATAAATGCAATAATGATGATAATAATAATGATAATCATGATGATAATGAATATAATGTTGATAATTATAAAAATGATGACAGTAATGATAATAATGATAAAAATTATAGTTCAGTCCATTTATAATGAAATAAAGGCCAGAAGTAATAAAATCCTAAAATTCGAAAAAAGGGCAACATCTAGTTTTTAAGAAAAACGTCGAAAAAACCCTTTCCGCTTTTTAATGGTAATTATGAGGATTTTAACATTAATTCAGGTAATTATGATGATTTCCAAGATGATTATTTTATTATTGACAATAATGATGATAATTATAATGATAATGACAATGATAATGAAAATAATAATGATAATGATAAAGTCATAATTATAATGATAATCTTAATAATTACTTCAATAATAGCAATAATTAACTCTATTCCAATAATTTCCATACTAATAATGGTAATAGAAATAATAATAACATCATTATCATTGTCATTACAGGTATTATTATTGTCATTATTATTTCTAAGATCATCATTATTGCTATTATCATTATATAAATAGTTATAATGATAAAAATAGCAATAATAATTAGCATAATAATTATTATAACTGCAATAATGATAATAATAATTATTATAATCATAAAAAATGACGACAGTAATGATAATAATGATGATAATAATTATCATTCAGTCCATTTATGATTAAATAAAGACCAAAAGTAATAAAATCCCAAAAGTCGAAAAAACGGCAAAATCTAGCGTATTTCAGCCTTTTGAGAGGAACGTCGAAAAAAAAACTTTTCGCTTTTTATTGGTAATTATGAGGATTTTAACATTGATTCAGGTAATTATAAGGATTTCCATGATGATTCCTTTATTATTAACAATGATGATAATTATGATGATAATGACAATGATAATAACAATAATAATGATAATGATAAAGTCATAATTATAATGATAATCTTGATAATTACTGGAATAATAGTAATAATTAACTCTATTCCAATAATTTCCATACTAATAATGGCAATATAAATAATATCATTATCATTGTCATTATAATTATTTTTATTGTCATTATTATTTATAATATCATTATTGCTATTATCATTATATAAATAGTTATAATGATAAAAATAGCAATAATTATTAGCATAATAATTATTATAACCAATAATGATGATAATAATAATGATAATCATGATGATAATGACTATAATGATAATAATCATAAAAATGATGACAGTAATGATAATAATGATGATAATAATTATTATTCAGTCCATTTATAATGAAATAAAGGCCAGATGTAATCAAATCCCATAAGTCGAAAAAACGGCAAAATCTAGGGTATTACAGCCTTCTGAGAGAAACGTCGATAAAAAACCTTTTCCCTTTTTAATGGTAATTATGAGGATTTTACCATTAATTCAGGTAAGTATGATGATTTCCATAATGATTTCTTATTATTGACAATAATGATAATTATGATGATAATGACAATGATAATGACAATAATAATGATGATAATGACAAAGTAATAATTATAATGATAATCTTGATAATTACTGGAATAATAGCAATAATTAACTCTGTTCATATAATTTCCATACTAATAATGGCAATAGAAATAATAATAACATCATTATCATTGTCATTATAATTATTATTATTGTCATTATTATTTCTAATATCATCATTATTGCTATTATCATCATATAAATAGTTATAATCATAAAAATAGCAATAATAATTAGCATAATAATTATTATAACTGCAATAATGATAATAATAATGATAATCATGATGATAATGACTATAATGATAATAATCATAAAAATGATGACAGTAATGATAATAATGATGATAATGATTATCATTCAGTCCATTTATAATGAAATAAAGGCCAGAAGTAATCAAATCCCTGAAGTCGAAAAAACGGCAAAATCTAGCGTATTACAGCCTTTTGAGAGAAACAAAAAAAAAACATTTTTCGCTTTTTAATGGTAATTATGAGGATTTTAACATTAATTCAGGTAATTATGATGATTTCCCTGATGATTCCTTTATTATTGACAATAATGATAATTGCTATTATCATTATATAAATCGTTATAATGATAAAAATAGCAATAATAATTAGCAAAATAATTATTATAACTGCGGTAATGATAACAATAATGATAATCATGATGAGAATGACTATAATGATGATAATCATAAAAATGATGACAGGAATGATAATAATGAAGATAATTATCATTCAGTCCATTTATAATGAAATAAAGGCCAGAAGAAATAAAATCCCAAAAGTCGAAAAAACGGCAAAATCATGCGTAATACAGCCTTTTGAGAAAAACGTCGAAAAAAACCTTTTCGCTTTTTATTGGAAATTATGAGGATTTTAACATTAATTCAGGTAATTATGAGGATTTTAACATTAATTCAGATAATTGTGATGATTTCCATGATTATTCCTTTATTATTGAAAATAATGATGATAATTATGATGATAATGACAATGATAATGACAATAATAATGATAATAATGATAAAGTTGTAATTATAATGATATTCTTGATAATTACTGCAATAATTGCAATAATTAACTCTATTTCAATAATTTCCATAGAAATGATAATAACATCATTATCATTGTCATTGTAATTATTATTATTGTCATTATTATTTCTAAGATCATCATTATTGCTATTATCATCATATAAATAGTTATAATGATAAAAATAGGAATAATAATTAGCATAATATTTATTATAACTGCAATAATGATAATAATAATGATAATCATGATGTTAATGACTATAATGATAATAATCATAAACATGATGAAAGTAATGATAATAATGATAATAATTATCATTCAGTCCATTTATAATGAATTAAAGGCCAGAAGTAATAAAATCCCAAAATGTCGAAAAAATGGCAAAATCTAGGGTAATACAGCCTTATGAGAGAAACGTCGAAAAAAACCCTTTCGCTTTTTAATGGTAATTATGAGGATTTTAACATTAATTCAGGTATTCATGATGATATCCATGATTATTCCTTTGATATTGACAATAATGATGATAATTATGATGATAATGACAATGATAATGACAATAATAATGATAATAATGATAAAGGCATAATTATAATAATAATCTTGATAATTACTGCAATAATAGCAAAAATTAACTCTATTCCAATAATTTACATACTAATATTGGCAATAGAAATAATAATATCATTATCATTGTCATTATAATTATTATTATTGTCATTATTATTTCTAAGATCATTATTGCTATTTTCATGTCATAAATACTTATAATGATAAAAATAGCATTAATAATTTGCACAATAATTATTATAACTGCAATAATGATGATAATAATAATGATAATCATGATGACAACGACTATAATGTTAATAATCATAAAAATGATGACAGTAATGATAACGTCGAAAAAAAACCTTTTCGCCTTTTAATGGTAATTATGAGGATTTTAACATTAATTAAGGTAATTATGATAATTTCTATGATGATACCTTTATTATTGACAATAATGATGATAATTATGATGATAATGACAATGATAATGACAATGATAATGATAATAATGATAAAGTTATAATTATAATGATAATCTTGAGAATTACTGCAATAATAGTAATATATAACTCTATTCCAATAATTTCCATACTAATATTGGCAATAGAAATAATAATATCATTATCATTGTCATTATGATTATTATTATTGTCATTATTATTTCAAAGATCATCATTATATCTATTTTCATTACATAAATAGTTATAATGAAAAAAATCTAGCCTATTACAGCCAATTGAGAAACGTCGAAAAAAAACCTTTTCGCTTTTTAATGGTAATTATGAGGATTTTAACATTAATTCAGGTAATTATGATGATTTCCCTGTTGATTCCTTAATCATTGACAATAATGACGAGAATTATGATAATAATGACAATGACAATGACAATAATAATAATAATAATGATACAGTCATAACTATAATGATAATCTTGATAATTACTGCAATAATAGCAATAATTAACTCTATTTCAATAATATCCATACCAATAATGGCAATACAAATAATAACATCATTATCATTGTCATTATAATTATTATTAATATCATTATTATATCTAAGATCATCATTATTGCTATTATCATTATATAAATAGTTATAATGATAAAAATAGCAATAATAATTAGCATAATAATTATTATAACTGCAATAATGATGATAATAATAATGATAATCATGATGCTAATGACTATAATGATAATAATCATAAAAATGATGACAGTAATCATAATAAAAATAATAATAATTATCATCCAGTCCATTTATAATGAAATAAAGGCCAGAAATAATAATAAAGTCCAAAAAATGGCAAAATCTAGCCTTTTGAGAGAAACGTCGAAAATAACCCTTTTCGCTTTTTAATGGTAATTATGACGATTTTAACATTAATTCAGGTAATTATGATCATTTCAATGATTATTCCTTTATTATTGACAATAATGATGATAATTATGATGATAATGACAATGATAATGACAATAATAATGATATTAATCATAAAGTCATAATTATAATGACGATCTTGATAATTACTGCAATAATAGCAATAATTAACTCTATTCCAATAATTTCCATACAAATAATGGCAATAGAATTAATAATAACATCATTAACATTGTCATTATAATTATTATTATTGTCATTACTATTTCTAAGATCATCATTATTGCTATTATCATTATATAAATAGTTATAATGATAAAAATAGCAATAATAATTAGCATAATAATTATTATAAATGCAATAATGATGATAATAATAATGATAATCATGATGATAATGAATATAATGTTGATAATTATAAAAATGATGACAGTAATGATAATAATGATAAAAATTATAGTTCAGTCCATTTATAATGAAATAAAGGCCAGAAGTAATAAAATCCCAAAAGTCGAAAAAACGGCAACATCTAGTTTTTAAGAAAAACGTCGAAAAAACCCTTTCCGCTTTTTAATGGTAATTATGAGGATTTTAACATTAATTCAGGTAATTATGATGATTTCCAAGATGATTCTTTTATTATTGACAATAATGATGATAATTATAATGATAATGACAATGATAATGAAAATAATAATGATAATGATAAAGTCATAATTATAATGATAATCTTAATAATTACTTCAATAATAGCAATAATTAACTCTATTCCAATAATTTCCATACTAATAATGGTAATAGAAATAATAATAACATCATTATCATTGTCATTACAGGTATTATTATTGTCATTATTATTTCTAAGATCATCATTATTGCTATTATCATTATATAAATAGTTATAATGATAAAAATAGCAATAATAATTAGCATAATAATTATTATAACTGCAATAATGATAATAATAATTATTATAATCATAAAAAATGACGACAGTAATGATAATAATGATGATAATAATTATCATTCAGTCCATTTGTGATTAAATAAAGACCAAAAGTAATAAAATCCCAAAAGTCGAAAAAACGGCAAAATCTAGCGTATTTCAGCCTTTTGAGAGGAACGTCGAAAAAAAAACTTTTCGCTTTTTATTGGTAATTATGAGGATTTTAACATTGATTCAGGTAATTATAAGGATTTCCATGATGATTCCTTTATTATTAACAATGATGATAATTATGATGATAATGACAATGATAATAACAATAATAATGATAATGATAAAGTCATAATTATAATGATAATCTTGATAATTACTGGAATAATAGTAATAATTAACTCTATTCCAATAATTTCCATACTAATAATGGCAATATAAATAATATCATTATCATTGTCATTATAATTATTTTTATTGTCATTATTATTTATAATATCATTATTGCTATTATCATTATATAAATAGTTATAATGATAAAAATAGCAATAATTATTAGCATAATAATTATTATAACCAATAATGATGATAATAATAATGATAATCATGATGATAATGACTATAATGATAATAATCATAAAAATGATGACAGTAATGATAATAATGATGATAATAATTATTATTCAGTCCATTTATAATGAAATAAAGGCCAGATGTAATCAAATCCCATAAGTCGAAAAAACGGCAAAATCTAGGGTATTACAGCCTTCTGAGAGAAACGTCGATAAAAAACCTTTTCCCTTTTTAATGGTAATTATGAGGATTTTACCATTAATTCAGGTAAGTATGATGATTTCCATAATGATTTCTTATTATTGACAATAATGATAATTATGATGATAATGACAATGATAATGACAATAATAATGATGATAATGACAAAGTAATAATTATAATGATAATCTTGATAATTACTGGAATAATAGCAATAATTAACTCTGTTCATATAATTTCCATACTAATAATATCATCATAATAAGTATCATTGTATAATTATTATCATAATTATTGTCCAAATTACTCTCATAATTACCATTATTATCGTCATTATTGTCATTATTGATGGGGTTATCATCAAAATCATCCTAATTAGTAGAATTATTGCTAAAATCATCATAATCATCATTTAAACTGGAAAAAGGGGGGTTTTCGACTCATCTCTCAGAAGGCTGTATTTTGCTATATTTCGCCGGTTTTTCGACTTTTTGGATTTTTCTCCTTTTAGCCATTTTCTCATTATAGATGGGCTTTATAATGATAATTATCATCATTATTGTCATTATCATCATCATTATTATCATTACTGTCATTATTGCCCTAATTACCCTTAATATAGTCATTATAATAATCATTATCTAAATTATTAGTCATTTTCATCATTATAATGATTTTAATAATGGTATTGACAATAATGATAATTCTTGAAATAACAATAATGATAATGGCCGGGATATATTTAATTTTATTTTTATTTCTATCATTGTCGTTATTATTAGTGTTATTAGTAGGAAAATCATTAGAATATTGTTGAGTATTCTTATTATCGCAATTATTAGGCAAATCATCATTATAACTATCATTATATAATTTTTATCATAATTATTGTCCTAATTACTCGCATGATTATCATTATTACCGTCATTATTGATGGGGTTATCATCAAAATCATCCTAATTAGTAGAATTATTGCTAAAATCATCATAATCATCATTTAAACTGGAAAAAGGGGGGTTTTCGACTCATCTCTCAGAAGGCTGTATTTTGCTAGATTTCGCCGGTTTTTCGACTTTTTGGATTTTTCTCCTTTTAGCCTTTTTCTCATTATAGATGGGCTTTATAATGATAATTATCATCATTATTGTCATTATCATCATCATTATTATCATTACTGTGATTATTGCCCTAATTACCCTTAATATAGTCATTATAATAATCATTATCTTAATTATTAATGTCATTTTCATTATTATAATGATTTTAATAATGATAATGGCAATAATGATAATTCTAGAAAGAATAACAACAATAAATTTATTATAATAACAATAATAGCCGTGTTATAATTAGTTTTATTATTATTTCTGTTATCATTGTCGTTATTATTAGTGTTATTAGTAGGAAATTATTAGAATTGTGTTGATTATTGCTATTATTGCAATTATTACGCAAATCATCATTATAAATATCATTGTATAATTATTATCATAATTATTGTCCAAATTACTCTCATAATTACCATTATTATCGTCATTATTGTCATTATTGATGGGGTTATCATCAAAATCATCCCAATTAGCAGAATTAATGGTAAAATCATCATAATCATCATTTAAACTGGAAAAAGGGGGGTTTTCGACTCATCTCTCATAAGGCTGTATTTTGCTATATTTCGCCGGTTTTTCGACTTTTTGGATTTTTCTCCTTTTAGCCTTTTTCTCATTATAGATGGGCTTTATAATGATAATTATCATCATTATTGTCATTATCATCATCATTATTATCATTACTGTCATTATTGCCCTAATTACCCTTAATATAGTCATTATAATAATCATTATCTAAATTATTAATGTCATTTTCATCATTATAATGATAATAATGATATTGACAATAATGATAATTCTTGAGATAATAACAATAATGATAATGGCCGGGATATATTTAATTTTATTTTTATTTCTATCATTGTCGTTATTATTAGTGTTATTAGTAGGAAAATCATTAGAATATTGTTGAGTATTCTTATTATCGCAATTATTAGGCAAATCATCATTATAACTATCATTATATAATTTTTATCATAATTATTGTCCTAATTACTCGCATGATTATCATTATTACCGTCATTATTGATGGGGTTATCATCAAAATCATCCTAATTAGTAGAATTATTGCTAAAATCATCATAATCATCATTTAAACTGGAAAAAGGGGGGTTTTCGACTCATCTCTCAGAAGGCTGTATTTTGCTAGATTTCGCCGGTTTTTCGACTTTTTGGATTTTTCTCCTTTTAGCCTTTTTCTCATTATAGATGGGCTTTATAATGATAATTATCATCATTATTATCATTACTGTGATTATTGCCCTAATTACCCTTAATATAGTCATTATAATAATCATTATCTTAATTATTAATGTCATTTTCATTATTATAATGATTTTAATAATGATAATGGCAATAATGATAATTCTAGAAAGAATAACAACAATAAAATTTATTATAATAACAATAATAGCCGTGTTATAATTACTTTTATTATTATTTCTGTTATCATTGTCGTTATTATTAGTGTTATTAGTAGGAAATTATTAGAATTGTGTTGATTATTGCTATTATTGCAATTATTACGCAAATCATCATTATAAGTATCATTGTATAATTATTATCATAATTATTGTCCAAATTACTCTCATAATTACCATTATTATCGTCATTATTGTCATTATTGATGGGGTTATCATCAAAATCATCCCAATTAGCAGAATTAATGGTAAAATCATCATAATCATCATTTAAACTGGAAAAAGGGGGGTTTTCGAATCATCTCTCAGAAGGCTGTATTTTGCTAGATTTCGCCGGTTTTTCGACTTTTTGGATTTTTCTCCTTTTAGCCTTTTTCTCATTATAGATGGGCTTTATAATGATAATTATCATCATTATTGTCATTATCATCATCATTATTATCATTACTGTCATTATTGCCCTAATTACCCTTAATATAGTCATTATAATAATCATTATCTAAATTATTAATGTCATTTTCATCATTATAATGATTTTAATAATGATATTGACAATAATGATAATTCTTGAGATAATAACAATAATGATAATGATTATAATAAGAATAATGGCCGGGATATATTTAATTTTATTTTTATTTCTATCATTGTCGTTATTATTAGTGTTATTAGTAGGAAAATCATTAGAATATTGTTGAGTATTCTTATTATCGCAATTATTAGGCAAATCATCATTATAACTATCATTATATAATTTTTATCATAATTATTGTCCTAATTACTCGCATGATTATCATTATTACCGTCATTATTGATGGGGTTATCATCAAAATCATCCTAATTAGTAGAATTATTGCTAAAATCATCATAATCATCATTTAAACTGGAAAAAGGGGGGTTTTCGACTCATCTCTCAGAAGGCTGTATTTTGCTAGATTTCGCCGGTTTTTCGACTTTTGGGATTTTTCTCCTTTTAGCCTTTTTCTCATTATAGATGGGCTTTATAATGATAATTATCATCATTATTGTCATTATCATCATCATTATTATCATTACTGTGATTATTGCCCTAATTACCCTTAATATAGTCATTATAATAATCATTATCTTAATTATTAATGTCATTTTCATTATTATAATGATTTTAATCATGATAATGGCAATAATGATAATTCTAGAAAGAATAACAACAATAAAATTTATTATAATAACAATAATAGCCGTGTTATAATTACTTTTATTATTATTTCTGTTATCATTGTCGTTATTATTAGTGTTATTAGTAGGAAATTATTAGAATTGTGTTGATTATTGCTATTATTGCAATTATTACGCAAATCATCATTATAAGTATCATTGTATAATTATTATCATAATTATTGTCCAAATTACTCTCATAATTACCATTATTATCGTCATTATTGTCATTATTGATGGGGTTATCATCAAAATCATCCCAATTAGCAGAATTAATGGTAAAATCATCATAATCATCATTTAAACTGGAAAAAGGGGGGTTTTCGAGTCATCTCTCAGAAGGCTGTATTTTGCTAGATTTCGCCGGTTTTTCGACTTTTTGGATTTTTCTCCTTTTAGCCTTTTTCTCATTATAGATGGGCTTTATAATGATAATTATCATCATTATTATCATTACTGTGATTATTGCCCTAATTACCCTTAATATAGTCATTATAATAATCATTATCTAAATTATTAATGTCATTTTCATCATTATAATGATTTTAATAATGATATTGACAATAATGATAATTCTTGAGATAATAACAATAATGATAATGATTATAATAACAATAATGGCCGGGATATATTTAATTTTATTTTTATTTCTATCATTGTCGTTATTATTAGTGTTATTAGTAGGAAAATCATTAGAATATTGTTGAGTCTTCTTATTATCGCAATTATTACGCAAATCATCATTATAAGTATCATTGTATAATTATTATCATAATTATTGTCCAAATTACTCTCATAATTACCATTATTATCGTCATTATTGTCATTATTGATGGGGTTATCATCAAAATCATCCCAATTAGCAGAATTAATGGTAAAATCATCATAATCATCATTTAAACTGGAAAAAGGGGGGTTTTCGACTCATCTCTCAGAAGGCTGTATTTTGCTAGATTTCGCCGGTTTTTCGACTTTTTGGATTTTTCTCCTTTTAGCCTTTTTCTCATTATAGATGGGCTTTATAATGATAATTATCATCATTATTGTCATTATCATCATCATTATTATCATTACTGTCATTATTGCCCTAATTACCCTTAATATAGTCATTATAATAATCATTATCTAAATTATTAATGTCATTTTCATCATTATAATGATTTTAATAATGATATTGACAATAATGATAATTCTTGAGATAATAACAATAATGATAATGATTATAATAACAATAATGGCCGGGATATATTTAATTTTATTTTTATTTCTATCATTGTCGTTATTATTAGTGTTATTAGTAGGAAAATCATTAGAATATTGTTGAGTATTCTTATTATCGCAATTATTAGGCAAATCATCATTATAACTATCATTATATAATTTTTATCATAATTATTGTCCTAATTACTCGCATGATTATCATTATTACCGTCATTATTGATGGGGTTATCATCAAAATCATCCTAATTAGTAGAATTATTGCTAAAATCATCATAATCATCATTTAAACTGGAAAAAGGGGGGTTTTCGACTCATCTCTCAGAAGGCTGTATTTTGCTAGATTTCGCCGGTTTTTCGACTTTTTGGATTTTTCTCCTTTTAGCCTTTTTCTCATTATAGATGGGCTTTATAATGATAATTATCATCATTATTGTCATTATCATCATCATTATTATCATTACTGTGATTATTGCCCTAATTACCCTTAATATAGTCATTATAATAATCATTATCTTAATTATTAATGTCATTTTCATTATTATAATGATTTTAATAATGATAATGGCAATAATGATAATTCTATAAAGAATAACAACAATAAAATTTATTATAATAACAATAATAGCCGTGTTATAATTACTTTTATTATTATTTTTGTTATCATTGTCGTTATTATTAGTGTTATTAGTAGGAAATTATTAGAATTGTGTTGATTATTGCTATTATTGCAATTATTACGCAAATCATCATTATAAGTATCATTGTATAATTATTATCATAATTATTGTCCAAATTACTCTCATAATTACCATTATTATCGTCATTATTGTCATTATTGATGGGGTTATCATCAAAATCATCCCAATTAGCAGAATTAATGGTAAAATCATCATAATCATCATTTAAACTGGAAAAAGGGGGGTTTTCGACTCATCTCTCAGAAGGCTGTATTTTGCTAGATTTCGCCGGTTTTTCGACTTTTTGGATTTTTCTCCTTTTAGCCTTTTTCTCATTATAGATGGGCTTTATAATGATAATTATCATCATTATTGTCATTATCATCATCATTATTATCATTACTGTCATTATTGCCCTAATTACCCTTAATATAGTCATTATAATAATCATTATCTAAATTATTAATGTCATTTTCATCATTATAATGATTTTAATAATGATATTGACAATAATGATAATTCTTGAGATAATAACAATAATGATAATGATTATAATAACAATAATGGCCGGGATATATTTAATTTTATTTTTATTTCTATCATTGTCGTTATTATTAGTGTTATTAGTAGGAAAATCATTAGAATATTGTTGAGTATTCTTATTATCGCAATTATTAGGCAAATCATCATTATAACTATCATTATATAATTTTTATCATAATTATTGTCCTAATTACTCGCATGATTATCATTATTACCGTCATTATTGATGGGGTTATCATCAAAATCATCCTAATTAGTAGAATTATTGCTAAAATCATCATAATCATCATTTAAACTGGAAAAAGGGGGGTTTTCGACTCATCTCTCAGAAGGCTGTATTTTGCTAGATTTCGCCGGTTTTTCGACTTTTGGGATTTTTCTCCTTTTAGCCTTTTTCTCATTATAGATGGGCTTTATAATGATAATTATCATCATTATTGTCATTATCATCATCATTATTATCATTACTGTGATTATTGCCCTAATTACCCTTAATATAGTCATTATAATAATCATTATCTTAATTATTAATGTCATTTTCATTATTATAATGATTTTAATAATGATAATGGCAATAATGATAATTCTAGAAAGAATAACAACAATAAAATTTATTATAATAACAATAATAGCCGTGTTATAATTACTTTTATTATTATTTCTGTTATCATTGTCGTTATTATTAGTGTTATTAGTAGGAAATTATTAGAATTGTGTTGATTATTGCTATTATTGCAATTATTACGCAAATCATCATTATAAGTATCATTGTATAATTATTATCATAATTATTGTCCAAATTACTCTCATAATTACCATTATTATCGTCATTATTGTCATTATTGATGGGGTTATCATCAAAATCATCCCAATTAGCAGAATTAATGGTAAAATCATCATAATCATCATTTAAACTGGAAAAAGGGGGGTTTTCGAGTCATCTCTCAGAAGGCTGTATTTTGCTAGATTTCGCCGGTTTTTCGACTTTTGGGATTTTTCTCCTTTTAGCCTTTTTCTCATTATAGATGGGCTTTATAATGATAATTATCATCATTATTATCATTACTGTGATTATTGCCCTAATTACCCTTAATATAGTCATTATAATAATCATTATCTTAATTATTAATGTCATTTTCATTATTATAATGATTTTAATAATGATAATGGCAATAATGATAATTCTAGAAAGAATAACAACAATAAAATTTATTATAATAACAATAATAGCCGTGTTATAATTACTTTTATTATTATTTCTGTTATCATTGTCGTTATTATTAGTGTTATTAGTAGGAAATTATTAGAATTGTGTTGATTATTGCTATTATTGCAATTATTACGCAAATCATCATTATAAGTATCATTGTATAATTATTATCATAATTATTGTCCAAATTACTCTCATAATTACCATTATTATCGTCATTATTGTCATTATTGATGGGGTTATCATCAAAATCATCCCAATTAGCAGAATTAATGGTAAAATCATCATAATCATCATTTAAACTGGAAAAAGGGGGGTTTTCGAGTCATCTCTCAGAAGGCTGTATTTTGCTAGATTTCGCCGGTTTTTCGACTTTTTGGATTTTTCTCCTTTTAGCCTTTTTCTCATTATAGATGGGCTTTATAATGATAATTATCATCATTATTGTCATTATCATCATCATTATTATCATTACTGTCATTATTGCCCTAATTACCCTTAATATAGTCATTATAATAATCATTATCTAAATTATTAATGTCATTTTCATCATTATAATGATTTTAATAATGATATTGACAATAATGATAATTCTTGAGATAATAACAATAATGATAATGATTATAATAACAATAATGGCCGGGATATATTTAATTTTATTTTTATTTCTATCATTGTCGTTATTATTAGTGTTATTAGTAGGAAAATCATTAGAATATTGTTGAGTATTCTTATTATCGCAATTATTAGGCAAATCATCATTATAACTATCATTATATAATTTTTATCATAATTATTGTCCTAATTACTCGCATGATTATCATTATTACCGTCATTATTGATGGGGTTATCATCAAAATCATCCTAATTAGTAGAATTATTGCTAAAATCATCATAATCATCATTTAAACTGGAAAAAGGGGGGTTTTCGACTCATCTCTCAGAAGGCTGTATTTTGCTAGATTTCGCCGGTTTTTCGACTTTTTGGATTTTTCTCCTTTTAGCCTTTTTCTCATTATAGATGGGCTTTATAATGATAATTATCATCATTATTGTCATTATCATCATCATTATTATCATTACTGTGATTATTGCCCTAATTACCCTTAATATAGTCATTATAATAATCATTATCTTAATTATTAATGTCATTTTCATTATTATAATGATTTTAATAATGATAATGGCAATAATGATAATTCTAGAAAGAATAACAACAATAAAATTTATTATAATAACAATAATAGCCGTGTTATAATTACTTTTATTATTATTTCTGTTATCATTGTCGTTATTATTAGTGTTATTAGTAGGAAATTATTAGAATTGTGTTGATTATTGCTATTATTGCAATTATTACGCAAATCATCATTATAAGTATCATTGTATAATTATTATCATAATTATTGTCCAAATTACTCTCATAATTACCATTATTATCGTCATTATTGTCATTATTGATGGGGTTATCATCAAAATCATCCCAATTAGCAGAATTAATGGTAAAATCATCATAATCATCATTTAAACTGGAAAAAGGGGGGTTTTCGACTCATCTCTCAGAAGGCTGTATTTTGCTAGATTTCGCCGGTTTTTCGACTTTTTGGATTTTTCTCCTTTTAGCCTTTTTCTCATTATAGATGGGCTTTATAATGATAA
Organism: Penaeus vannamei; assembly: GCF_042767895.1. NCBI lineage: Eukaryota > Metazoa > Arthropoda > Malacostraca > Decapoda > Penaeidae > Penaeus > Penaeus vannamei. Next base: position 14,792,977 of record NC_091572.1, read on the forward strand.
TTATCATCATTATTGTCATTATCATCATCATTATTATCATTACTGTCATTATTGCCCTAATTACCCTTAATATAGTCATTATAATAATCATTATCTAAATTATTAATGTCATTTTCATCATTATAATGATTTTAATAATGATATTGACAATAATGATAATTCTTGAGATAATAACAATAATGATAATGATTATAATAACAATAATGGCCGGGATATATTTAATTTTATTTTTATTTCTATCATTGTCGTTATTATTAGTGTTATTAGTAGGAAAATCATTAGAATATTGTTGAGTATTCTTATTATCGCAATTATTAGGCAAATCATCATTATAACTATCATTATATAATTTTTATCATAATTATTGTCCTAATTACTCGCATGATTATCATTATTACCGTCATTATTGATGGGGTTATCATCAAAATCATCCTAATTAGTAGAATTATTGCTAAAATCATCATAATCATCATTTAAACTGGAAAAAGGGGGGTTTTCGACTCATCTCTCAGAAGGCTGTATTTTGCTAGATTTCGCCGGTTTTTCGACTTTTGGGATTTTTCTCCTTTTAGCCTTTTTCTCATTATAGATGGGCTTTATAATGATAATTATCATCATTATTGTCATTATCATCATCATTATTATCATTACTGTGATTATTGCCCTAATTACCCTTAATATAGTCATTATAATAATCATTATCTTAATTATTAATGTCATTTTCATTATTATAATGATTTTAATAATGATAATGGCAATAATGATAATTCTAGAAAGAATAACAACAATAAAATTTATTATAATAACAATAATAGCCGTGTTATAATTACTTTTATTATTATTTCTGTTATCATTGTCGTTATTATTAGTGTTATTAGTAGGAAATTATTAGAATTGTGTTGATTATTGCTATTATTGCAATTATTACGCAAATCATCATTATAAGTATCATTGTATAATTATTATCATAATTATTGTCCAAATTACTCTCATAATTACCATTATTATCGTCATTATTGTCATTATTGATGGGGTTATCATCAAAATCATCCCAATTAGCAGAATTAATGGTAAAATCATCATAATCATCATTTAAACTGGAAAAAGGGGGGTTTTCGAGTCATCTCTCAGAAGGCTGTATTTTGCTAGATTTCGCCGGTTTTTCGACTTTTTGGATTTTTCTCCTTTTAGCCTTTTTCTCATTATAGATGGGCTTTATAATGATAATTATCATCATTATTGTCATTATCATCATCATTATTATCATTACTGTCATTATTGCCCTAATTACCCTTAATATAGTCATTATAATAATCATTATCTAAATTATTAATGTCATTTTCATCATTATAATGATTTTAATAATGATATTGACAATAATGATAATTCTTGAGATAATAACAATAATGATAATGATTATAATAACAATAATGGCCGGGATATATTTAATTTTATTTTTATTTCTATCATTGTCGTTATTATTAGTGTTATTAGTAGGAAAATCATTAGAATATTGTTGAGTATTCTTATTATCGCAATTATTAGGCAAATCATCATTATAACTATCATTATATAATTTTTATCATAATTATTGTCCTAATTACTCGCATGATTATCATTATTACCGTCATTATTGATGGGGTTATCATCAAAATCATCCTAATTAGTAGAATTATTGCTAAAATCATCATAATCATCATTTAAACTGGAAAAAGGGGGGTTTTCGACTCATCTCTCAGAAGGCTGTATTTTGCTAGATTTCGCCGGTTTTTCGACTTTTGGGATTTTTCTCCTTTTAGCCTTTTTCTCATTATAGATGGGCTTTATAATGATAATTATCATCATTATTATCATTACTGTGATTATTGCCCTAATTACCCTTAATATAGTCATTATAATAATCATTATCTTAATTATTAATGTCATTTTCATTATTATAATGATTTTAATAATGATAATGGCAATAATGATAATTCTAGAAAGAATAACAACAATAAAATTTATTATAATAACAATAATAGCCGTGTTATAATTACTTTTATTATTATTTCTGTTATCATTGTCGTTATTATTAGTGTTATTAGTAGGAAATTATTAGAATTGTGTTGATTATTGCTATTATTGCAATTATTACGCAAATCATCATTATAAGTATCATTGTATAATTATTATCATAATTATTGTCCAAATTACTCTCATAATTACCATTATTATCGTCATTATTGTCATTATTGATGGGGTTATCATCAAAATCATCCCAATTAGCAGAATTAATGGTAAAATCATCATAATCATCATTTAAACTGGAAAAAGGGGGGTTTTCGAGTCATCTCTCAGAAGGCTGTATTTTGCTAGATTTCGCCGGTTTTTCGACTTTTTGGATTTTTCTCCTTTTAGCCTTTTTCTCATTATAGATGGGCTTTATAATGATAATTATCATCATTATTGTCATTATCATCATCATTATTATCATTACTGTCATTATTGCCCTAATTACCCTTAATATAGTCATTATAATAATCATTATCTAAATTATTAATGTCATTTTCATCATTATAATGATTTTAATAATGATATTGACAATAATGATAATTCTTGAGATAATAACAATAATGATAATGATTATAATAACAATAATGGCCGGGATATATTTAATTTTATTTTTATTTCTATCATTGTCGTTATTATTAGTGTTATTAGTAGGAAAATCATTAGAATATTGTTGAGTATTCTTATTATCGCAATTATTAGGCAAATCATCATTATAACTATCATTATATAATTTTTATCATAATTATTGTCCTAATTACTCGCATGATTATCATTATTACCGTCATTATTGATGGGGTTATCATCAAAATCATCCTAATTAGTAGAATTATTGCTAAAATCATCATAATCATCATTTAAACTGGAAAAAGGGGGGTTTTCGACTCATCTCTCAGAAGGCTGTATTTTGCTAGATTTCGCCGGTTTTTCGACTTTTGGGATTTTTCTCCTTTTAGCCTTTTTCTCATTATAGATGGGCTTTATAATGATAATTATCATCATTATTGTCATTATCATCATCATTATTATCATTACTGTGATTATTGCCCTAATTACCCTTAATATAGTCATTATAATAATCATTATCTTAATTATTAATGTCATTTTCATTATTATAATGATTTTAATAATGATAATGGCAATAATGATAATTCTAGAAAGAATAACAACAATAAAATTTATTATAATAACAATAATAGCCGTGTTATAATTACTTTTATTATTATTTCTGTTATCATTGTCGTTATTATTAGTGTTATTAGTAGGAAATTATTAGAATTGTGTTGATTATTGCTATTATTGCAATTATTACGCAAATCATCATTATAAGTATCATTGTATAATTATTATCATAATTATTGTCCAAATTACTCTCATAATTACCATTATTATCGTCATTATTGTCATTATTGATGGGGTTATCATCAAAATCATCCCAATTAGCAGAATTAATGGTAAAATCATCATAATCATCATTTAAACTGGAAAAAGGGGGGTTTTCGACTCATCTCTCAGAAGGCTGTATTTTGCTAGATTTCGCCGGTTTTTCGACTTTTTGGATTTTTCTCCTTTTAGCCTTTTTCTCATTATAGATGGGCTTTATAATGATAATTATCATCATTATTGTCATTATCATCATCATTATTATCATTACTGTCATTATTGCCCTAATTACCCTTAATATAGTCATTATAATAATCATTATCTAAATTATTAATGTCATTTTCATCATTATAATGATTTT
>NC_091572.1:14839769-14842269 GCF_042767895.1 Penaeus vannamei
ACAGCCCAGAGTAATGACCTACGGCGAGGACTTCAATGTCCTCGCCGCAAGCATGTACCGACCAAACAGGTTCTCCTAGCAAGTCCCTAAAGTCCTGGATCTTGGTCTTGGTCCAGGAGACCTCTAGACCCAAGGGCTTCGCTTCATTACTAAATGCATCGAGAGCCAGCACTAAGGATTCCAAGGACTCAGATAGAATAGCAACATCATAAGCAAAGTCAAGGTCAGTAATCTTGATATTGCCCAGAGTTGCTCCACAATGACTTTGAACAGTAGTCTGCCCAGTATCCAGTCCATGCAAGTATTGAAAATTGTTGGTGCAAGGACACAGCCTTGCCTCACTCCTGAACTAACAGGAAAGAAGCTTGACAGGCCCCCACCACACTTTACAGCACTTTCAGTACCAGTATACAGACTTGCTATTAGTCCAATAATCCTTGTTTGAATTCCTCTCAATCCCAGGATCTCCCAGAGTGATTCCTGATGCACCGTATCGAATGCCTTTCAGAGGTCGATGTAAGCTGCAAGCAGCCCACACCCAAACTCATGACGGCACTATACAATGACTCGAAGCGCAAGGATACGGTCTATTGTGGACTTACCAGGAATGAATCCAGATTGCTCTGGCCTCTGATGCTTCAGTAGGTGGTCTTTGATACATCTCAGAAGGATGTGGGCAAGAACCTTGCCTGGTATACTGAACAGTGTGATGGTGATTGCTGCAGTCCCATCAGTCCCACTTCCCCTTCCAGAGAAGGATGACCACACCTGGACTGCCAGATGGTAGCCAGGACAGCATGCAACACCCTCGCCATAGGCTCACTGCCACTTTAACGATTAAGCTGGGATGCTGCAAATACCCTCTGCTTTGCCACTCTTCAGTTTGGAGATTGCCTCCCTAACTTCAGTTAGAGAGGGTGGATCCTCATTGATGGATGGGTCCAGCAATGCTCCCACATCGCAATAGGATCTGAGACAATCTGTCCACTTACTATGCAAACTGCTGTCACCTGAGAAGAGGGCTTGAAGTTCAGCTTTCTCAGGGCTTGGTATGCAGGACGAAGGTCATTTACCAAGAAATAGTCTTCTACCTTCTCTGCAAGTCTCCTAATAAACTGTTCCTTGTCCCTTCTTAAATGTGACCGAGTTCTGCGCACCTGAGAATGGTGCAAATCCCAATCCCCTCTTGGACATGCTGCACGACATCTGTGGCATCCAGTGTCTCCTGCAAGATGAAATTCTGTCTTTCTTTTTTGTGTTCACCAATCGTTATTTGAGCTGCATGAAGCATTTCGCGCTTGAAGGTGTCCCACAGAAGTACATGGTCCATCAGATTGTCAGGCACTGCGAAACGACCAAAGACTGCTTCAGCAAACCCCCAGGCACAAGTGAAACACCCTGGGGTGATCATTGGACTGCTAGGAAGTTTTGAAATGGATTCGGAGGGTAGCCACAACCAATCTATGGTCAGTACCACGGAACTCGGCACTCCTATAACCCCTGCAGTTCTGGAGGATTCCCCAGTGAGTGCTAACGAGTATGTGGTCGATGTCCTTGACTGCATTACCCACATTGCTGTACCATGTCCATCGATGTGGATCTGGGCGCTGGTACCAGGAGCCAAAAATCCTCAATTTCTGGGACCTAGCAAAGTCCCAGAAAAGGAGGCTATTCTCATTGCCGACATCAGTATAGAGTATTAGAAAAGTTAAAACATGAGCACATTTGAAGCATATAATATTATATGCAAGTTGCATTTAAAAAACGGTTATTTTTGGCCTAAATGCTTTGGCGAGGCCCGTCGTATACAGTAAACCCTCGCTATAACGCGGCTCAACTTTCACGTTCTCGCTGCTTCACGGATCTGCATAGTGCATTGTGTTCTGCATTCTGATTTTAGTTTGCAAATTCTCTCTAAAACCCATGAAGCCTTCAGTTCATAATGATGATTAAAATTATTATTTTATAGTACAGTAGTTATTTGTAAAAAAAAAAAAAACAACTATTATACAGTACTTTTATTTGTTAAACAAATGCTTGGGGCCTGATAAAAGGTTTTTTTCTTTGGTTTCAATGTATTGTAGAGTATTTCATTGTATAATAATTGTAAAAAATAAAGGTTACTACTTCACGGATTTCGCCTATCACGGGTTCTTTCAATCAAATGCACAAACAAACGAATATCTTTGAGCATCATGCAGTAATTTCAGTATATTAATAAACTTTGAAGGTTCCTTAAAATGTAAGATCTTAAGCTATAGCTCGTTTATCAAATAAATACGACACTATGAAAATATATGCACACTCTGAGTTCCTGGGTGTAACTGTGTTTGAATAGTTGCAGATGATCCCCTTCGTACAGTGTTATAATACATGCATTTCGGTATTTCCTAGCATTGTGGATTACGTTTACATGGGGCGGGGACGTGTGAGAAGCAAATGCTATGTGATAGACAATGGCCTGAGGTGGATTGTTGGTTAGGTTGGTGTCATGTGATGT
>NC_091572.1:14877710-14880210 GCF_042767895.1 Penaeus vannamei
TATGCATTTCTGATATTTAAGCCCAGCTCACGGGAGTAGTGAGCAGGCCGTGCATTGCCGCTCCTAAGTCCACACCAGGTAGGACCAAACCTGCTGGGGGTCTTATCAATGGCATTCCGGCTAAATGACTCCCCTCCCACCAAGATACACCTAAGCCAGTAGGTGGAAGGTAAATCGGCTGTCCACCTCCATGAAAAGACACACCCAGCAATGGCCCTCATTCCCCGGAGGCGAAGGAGCCCCTGGTTACGGCGGCGATCAGGATCGCTCCGGAGCAGGGGGTGCTAAAAATATCCAGGTAAAGACAGGCCGCCCTACGTTGATGAACCTTTGCACATACAATATAAGGACCATGAAAACTGAATCCGACTTACTAGCTTTACTAGAGGAACTCTCTTCCATTAAATGGGATGTAGTAGGACTCTGCGAAGTTAGAAGACTAGGCGGAGCAGGTTAATAAATGATAGACACGTGCGCTATTGGAGAGGAAAACCTCTGGGTAGCAAACAGGAATTAGGGGTAGGATTCTTAATACACAAACGCTTAGAAAAGAACAATGTAGAATTCTATAGTGTCAGCGAAAGAGTGGCTTCTGTAACAATAAAACTAAACACTAGGTACAACTTAAAAATGATTCAAGTCTATGCTCCAACCTGCAGCCACGGTGATGAAGAAATAGAGAGCTTCTATGAAGATGTTTATTTAGCCAGCGAGAGAACAAAAACCCATTTCACAATAATTATGGGGGGTTTTAATGCCAAAATAGGTAAAAAGATAGAGGGCGAAACCGTAGTAGGGAACCATGGAATAGGCACTAGGAACGAGAGGGGACAAATGCTAGTCGACTTTGCGGAGGCTCGATCACTCAATATCATGAATACATTCTTAGAAAAAAGACAAGAACGGAAGTGGACATGGAAGTCGCCTTCTGATGTCAAAAACGAAATTGACTTCATAATTTCAAATAGGCGCGATATGATAAAAAAAAAATGTAGAGGTTATAAATAAAGTAAATGTAGGCGAAATTAAAATACACCTCAGAAGGGAAAGGAACAAACTGATGTGTAAACCACAGCCAAACTTGGCTAACTTGAGGATCAGAGCAACAGAATTTAGCCTAAACATCCAAAACAGATATTCACTCCTCCGCGACGAAGATCTCAACATAGACCAAATCAATAACTAGTTCAATGACATAATAAAAGAAGCTGCACTTGAAGTAGGCGACAAGAACGACAATCGAAGCTCCAGCAAGCTTTCGGTAGAAACTAAACAGCTTATGCAAAAACGTAGAGGCATGAAAGTATCGTCAAATAGGGACAAGATAGAATTGGTTGAACTAACAAAGATCATAAGTAAAAAGAAGAGGGAAGATGTACGGAAATTCAATACTCAAATAATAAATGAAGCAGTGATTTCAGGTACCAGCATGAAAGCAGCTAAAAGAAGACTAGGAATAGGGAGAAATCAAATGTATGCAATTAAGAAACCAGACGGAGAAGTAACATATAACTGGAATTAAATCATCAAAGTAGTGGAAGACTTTTACAGGGATCTATACAACTCAAACGAACAGCCACAAATAGAAGCAAACGCGGTAACTAAAGACGTACCTAATATCACAAAAGAAGAAATAAAAAGAGCACTTAAAGGCATGAAGAGAGGGAAAACACCAGGCGAAGACGGAATTAGTATAGACCTCATATTAGATGCAGGAGACAACGCAACAGTGAAACTAGCCAATCTTTTTAACAAATGTTTTCTCAGCGGAAAAATTCCGAAAGCCTGGAAAAATGCAAAAATTATTTTGTTACACAAAAAAGGCGATAAAAAGGATTTAAAAAAATTACTGACCCATAAGCCTCCTTTCGGTTACTTACAAACTGTTCACGAAAGTCATTACAGCTCGCATCTCTGACAGTCTGGATTCCAGCCAGCCTAGAGAACAGGCAGGCTTCCACAGCGGATTCTCAACAACAGATCACATCCACACGCTCACCCAAATAAGAGAAAAAGTAAACGAATATAGGAAACCCCTGTGTATGTCATTCATCGATTATGAAAAGGCATTTGACTCTGTACAAATACCAGCAGTATTAGGTGCTATTCAACAACAGGGAGTAGAGGAGGTATATTGTAATATATTGGAAGATATATACAACGATGGGACAGCAACCATCAAACTCCATACAGAAACCGATAAAATACCAATTAAAAAGGGCGTTAGACAGGGCGACACCATCTCACCAAAGCTGTTTACAGCCTGCCTCGAGGAAATATTCAAGAAACTAGAATGGGAAGGGAAGGTTATCAAAATAGGAGACGAACACCTAAACAACCTAAGATTTGCAGACGACATTGTTCTCCTTAGTGAATCAGCTGATGAACTGCAGCAATTAATAAACGATCTGAATAGAGAAAGCCTAAAAGTCGGACTTAAGATGAACAAGAAAAAGACTGTTATGTTCAACAGCAGAGTCCCACTCAAACAAATACATGT
>NC_091572.1:14959339-14964339 GCF_042767895.1 Penaeus vannamei
AGCGTATCTTCTGTCCCTGTCTCTTTTGGTGTCCCACAAGGCACCGTTCTTGGCCCCCTTCTTTTCCTTCTGTACATAAATGACCTTCCACTTTCGACCTAATTCTTCTACTAGACTTTTTGCTGACGACAGCCTTTTGTTTCAACCTATAAAAAGACGACTGTAGACTCCTCCAGCAAGACATTGATGCGCTTGAACAGTGGGAAAGACTATGGCAAATGTCCTTTAGACCTGACAAATGCAAAGTTCTCCATTTCACAAGATCACACACACCTATCCACTACACCTACACCTTACACAACCATCCCTTACCAACTACAGCAACTCACAAATACCTCAGTATGCATCTATCCAACAATCTCACCTTTAACACACACACCGACTTCATCATTAACAAAGCCAACAGAACACTGGGGTTTCCGAGGAGGAACCTACACAACTGTACCCCGAACATTAAACACATAGCTTACAACACACTTGTACGTCCAACACTAGAGTACTGTATGGCTGTATGGGACCCCTACAATAAACACAACATTGAGAAACTCGAGCAGGTTTATACTAGGGCTGCCAGGTTTATTACTCGCAATTACTCACATACTCCTGGAATTACATCTCACATAAAAAAAAGATTAACATGAACCTGCTCGAGACACGAAGACAAGCACACAGACTTACAATCATATACAAAATCACAAACAACCTTGTAGACATCAACAAACATGAATACTTACAGGCAGCACACTCACCCAACACAAGGAACTCACACACCAGTAAATTTGTCACATACCACACCAACACTAACTCTTACAAGCACTCATTCTTTCCACGTACTATATGCGACTGGAACAGGCTCCCACAATACATAATTGAAGCTAAAACACTTAACACTTTCACAAACAATCTAAATAAACACAACACTACAAACACTTTCACAAACACTGACACTTCCGCTTGCACCTTGATCCTTCCCCCTTCCCCCAGCAACCAATCACTACTATTATGCATGTTATGCGCTCATCTGGCGCCCTGCGCATTATTATTGAGAGAAAGGCATCAAGACGAGACTCCAAGACACAGGATAATGTCCAGGTTTCACTACCGTATAGTAAATGTACAGACATCTCCAAATACTCTTCTCAAGAGAGTTCATAACTCCTGCTGCCAGGCTAGTCTGTCTACTGACTTTCTAGTCAAACAGTTATGAACTACTCTACCAAGGTATATGATGCTCTCTGTGACTTCAGAGTCCTCACTGCAAACACATACTGACCGAACAGGTTTTCCTAGCAAGTCCCAAAAAAAGTTTCCAAAGACTCAGAACAGCAAGATCATCAGCAAATTCAAGGTCAGTAACCTTGATATTGCCCAGAGTTGCTCCACAATGGCTTTGGACAAAATCTCTGCCCAGTATCCAGTCCATGCAAGTGTTGGCACAAGGACACGGCCGTGCTTCACTCCTGAACAGGAAAGAAGCTCGACAGGCCCCCACCACATCTTACAGCACTTTCAGTACCAGTATATAGGTTTGCTATTAAGCCAATAATCCTTGTTGGAATTCCTCTTAAGCTTAGGATCTCCTAGAGTGATTCCCAATACACCGTATCAGACACCTTTTTGAGGTCGATGTAGGGTGCAAACAGCCCACGCCCAAACTCACAGTGGCGTTCTACAATGACTCGAAGCACCAGGATATTGTGGATTACTATTGTGGACTTACCAGGAGTAAAACCAAGTTGCTCAGGCCACTGGTGCCTACTGAGCAGTGTGATGCCTCGGTGATTGCTGCAGTCCCATCGATCCCCTTTCCCCTTCCAGAGAGGGTTGACCACACCCCGCAAAAGGTCAAGGGGAACAGTACCAGACTGCCAGATGGCATCCAGGACAGCATACAGCCCCTGTGCCTTAGTTTCACCACCAGCCTTTAACAGTTCAGCAGCGATGCCACAGATACCCACAGATACCACTTTTCAGGACAGCCCCCTAACTTCAGCTAGGGAAGATGGATCCTCACTGATGGGTGGGTCCAGCAATGGAATCTTGACAATACCCGCATCCAAGTTAACTGTTGGTGGATCAACCTGGTACAACTGCTCAAAATGCTCAGCCCAACATTCCCACACAAGAACAGGATCCGAGACGATCTGGCCACTTATTGAGTGGACTGCAGTCACCTGTGAAAAGGACTTGGAGTTCAGCTTTCTCAGGGCTTGGTAGGCTGGACGAAGGTCATTTATTAAAAAATGGCCTTTAACCTCTGTAAGACTCCTAATAAACTGTTCCTTGTCCCCTCTCAAAAGTGACTGAGTCCTGCTCACCTGAGAACGATGCAAATCCCGATTCACTGTCAAAAAGGCCACATGACAAGCATCTGTAGCTTCCAGCGTCTCCTGTGTGATAAAATTCTGTCTTGCTCTTGGGCATTCACCAATTGATTCTTAAGCTGCATGGAGAGTTTCACGTTTGAAGGTCTCCCACAGAACTACAGGGCCTGTCAGGTTGTCAAGCGCCATGAAACGACCAAAAATTGCCTCAGGAAACCCCTGGATACACTCCTTCTCCCTCAGCCTGTCCAAATGAAACACCCTAGGGTGGTCACTGAACCACTGGGGAGTTTGGAAGCGGACCAGGAGGAATAGCCACAAATAAGCTATGTTCAGCAACACAGAACTCGACACCTCTATACACCCTGCAGTTTTGACAGATCTTCCAACAAGTGCTAATGAGGATGTGGTCCAACAATACCAGAAGTCTCATTTCTGGGACCCTGAAAAGTGCCGGATAAGAATGCTATTCTCACTGCTGGCATCAGTTCCCAAACCATGGGGACTGACAGACATCTCATAGCCAGCTTGATCGCAGCAAGATGAATATCTTGCCGAGGACAACTGCCCGACACAGATGCAAGTTTGGCGTAAAATGTCTTTCTCATTGAGTTTACAAACATCAAGAGGTGTACATAGTAATAGGGGACATGAAGCCAAATACAGACTTCAGTCTCAATACCATTATATATTCATCGACTGGAGTAACTTCTACTACCGAGGGCTGAAGTCTGCTGGGTATGGCCTGAAGATGGTGACCTTCGCCATGGCCAACCAGTAATAGTTGTAGCCACCCACACTAATCGTGCCACTGTCAAGTCTTCTCACTTATGAGAAAGCAGTCACCTCGGATCTCAGCCGCCCCAGTTCCCTCGACAATAGTGGCAATTGATTATCTTGCCGTAAAGAACAGACGTTCCAATCCCCCACACTGACATCTCGCCTGCCTATGTATAGTGTCTAACAATTCCTCAAAATTTGGGTTTAATTTTGAAAATGGTATGGGCTCCGCGACCACTTGAAGTTTAACAACTCAAATCCCCCAAACCCCTCATATTTTGTGTCTGATTTTCATCAAAATTCAAAACTGCAGGCTATCACAGTCAAAATTTGCATTCTGATGTAATCAAGTATGTAGATTTCAAAAATAAAGCAGAAACCGCTTTCCATCTTACAAGTTATATCCTATAATGTTTGCCTCTCTAATAGAAGTGATATGCACGTACTGACTTCCAAAGATATGAGGACAAGGTCACCCATAAATTTTGGTAGAGGACAGATAAGCTGAAAAACTGATGAATTGGGCTTGGGGTCTGCAGCCCTTCATATGTAAAACTCGCCCCCCCCCCACACACAAAAATAAAGCATAATCATCATCATCAAGGAGGTAATGCTGACGGGGGCGCATAACCACATCCACTCTTTGCTTCCACCTATGAGGGTCCATCATGGCAAGCTTACAAAAGGCATCAAGACAAATACCCTTGTCAAGAGAGTATACCTGGTGCCTGCTGCCAGGCCAATCCGTCTGCTGACTTCCTGGTCTGACAGCCCAGAGTTATGAACTATATTAACAAGGTATGTAAAACTCTGTGTGACTTCAGTGTCCTCGCCCCAAGTGCATACAGTACGAACAGGTTCTCCTAGTAAGTCCCCAAAACCCTGGATCTTGGTCTTGGTCCAGGAGACCTCTATATCCGAGGGCTTCGCTTCACTGCTAAGTGCATCAAGAGCCACCAAGGTTTCCAAAGACAGATAAAATAGCAACATCATCAGCAAAGTTAAGGTCAGTAACCTTGATATTACTCAGGGTTGCTCCACAATGACTTCGAACTATAGCTCTGCCCAGTATCAAGTCCATGCAAGTGTCGAAAATGTTTGTGCAAGGACACAGCCTTGCCTCACTCCTGAACTAACAGGAAAGAAGCTCGACAGCCCCCCCCCCCTACACACACACACTTTACAGCATAAAAAAAGCATAAATAAACAAACTGAAGAGATATCACAAGATATGTCAACATTAGAGTCCAAGTTTTGCATTAGTTCTTTGAACATCTTTTAGTGTATCCTGACATGGGCTTCAGTTACCCATTATATTTGCGCATGTAACCCATTTAGCTCAGTTTAGTCCTGAAAATAAAGAATAATCATACACAGGTGTGCAACTTGACTAACAACTCCAACACATCATCATGATGAAATAATATGGAATGACCCTAAAAAGTAAGTTACACACACTCAAACACAAACACACACATATAAATGTATATATACATATATATGTATGTATATATATCTATATATTTATATACCTGTATATATACACACAACATACACACACACATACACACACACAACACACAGACACATATATGCATACACACACATATAGATATACATGTATATATATACATATATAACTTCCAAGCTTTCTCCCATTTCTATATGCGGTCGCCGTTATGAATGAGTCCTATTACGTCTCATTCCAAGCTGGTTTCGGCATGTTTTTTTTTAGTCGGATGCCCTTTCTGACACCAATCCTCCTTATTTATCCGGGCTTGGGACCGGCACCCACAAAGGCTGGTTTCTCCCCCAGGTAGCCTTTACAATGGGCAATCAAGGCAAGGTTCCTTGCCTAAGGACAGGTTCTGGTTTCACAAAAACGTATAACTAAAT
>NC_091572.1:14969339-14974339 GCF_042767895.1 Penaeus vannamei
ACAAAGATTGACAAAGAGGTACACAGACAGTTCCGTCAAGCCACCGTGGTCTGCCGCGACCTTGACCAGGCTAATCTGTGTATCTCTGACCTAAGCCAGCGGTCGTTGCCTGAACAATAGGTTGTGAATGTTTGTGTAGCCACGGCTACGATCACACTCATTCATAGCCCCGTATTCAGGCACTCCCTGACCCCTTTTTCTCCAACCAATTTTCTGCCTCTCTTCCTGTACTCCTCCTGGGCCTACGAGAGTCTCCACGACTCTGGTATTCGCCTGGGGGAGGACTGCAGCCCCAGTCCCCTTGTAGCAGTTCGGGACCAGGGAGCATATCCACATACAAAGCCTCGATTCTTGGAGGGAACCGGAGAACTCCGCCGGTTCTTCCCTGTAAGAGGGTCAGGCAGCAGGGTCAGGGACAACGCACGTCACCATAAACCTGCAAACTCAGAGAGTAGGGTTAGGGTTAGGTCCCTGCAAAGGGTCCCCACTGACCTGGCAAGGAACATCCATTCGACCTCTACAGTCCCATCAAGAGGGGACGGGGGTGGATTTGTAATTCCAGCCTTCCCTTGGGTCAGTGGCGTAGTTAACGTCACCCCCACCCAATCCTCATGCTCTGATGAGGATTAAGATCCTGCCGATCAACGGGCGACCCTCTTCCTCGAGGAGGGAAGCCCTCGTGCAAGCTCTCTTTGATGCCGAAATACGAACCCTTCGAGTAATAATCACCAATGATCAGTTCGTCATCATCTGTCAAGATGAAACTAACACAGAGGCCGTATTTACACCCTGAAAATACAACCATGTTAAAAACCAAAGGTTTCGAACCTCAGATGTCACCTGAACTAAAGGCCAAACTGACATTGGTCCTTAAACAACTCGATAGAGAGCTTGTCAAGGAGAATCCAGAAGAAATAAAGGAGGAAATCGAGAGAAATCTTCCTGGATCGAAGATATGGGAAATCATCATGAAGAACCGTTACCTAATGAAAATCCAATTCTCGGACCACAAAACAGCTGCCAAAATACAAGAAAAGGGTCTGTACCTCTTCAATATATTCATAAGCCCAAAACAAATAGAACCGGAAAGATTCACCAACATAGTGCAATGCATGCACTGCTACAGGTATGGGCACTACAAAACCAACTGCCCCGACAAGGAGAAAATGCTGAAACTGTGCTCAGAATGCGGGTCCAACACCCACAACTATCGAGACTGCAAATCTGAAGTCAAAAGATGCCTCAATTGTGGGGAAGGCCATCGCACCCTAGCCAACTCCTGCCCTCTCAGAAAAGAGACAATAAAAAAAACAAGAGAGGAAAAAACAAAGAAAGAAGAAGAAAAGAAAGAAATCCCCATTAAAAGGGTAGCTGAACAGACAGTAAAGCAAACCATAGAAACTACGCAGAATGCCTGGTTCAAACCCCTAATGAAGGAAATCAAAGAGGACAAAGAGAAGGAGAGGAAAGAACCACAGGTAATACTCCAACTACCTGATGACCTGTCTGTGGGGATAATGACTGCCTTGATTCATGCCCACCTCCAAAACATCGGTTTTAGACACCATGCAAAAAAGGTTTAAAAAAAAAAAAAAAAAAACGGATTCTGACCTTGGTAACGGGGACTCCTGAGGGATCTTCAAAGTTCTCCCACCAAAAACAATAAACACCACAGCAGAAACCACTCTTACATAATCCATAATCTCACTACACCCCCCACAACCAGATCTCGGCCCACAGGACGAGCCAGAGACCGAACTCTTCACCACACCACAAAGGAAACCAACATCAAAACCCACACCCACGCCGGCACCTACGCCAACACAATCACCTGTACGACCACGCACCACCAAAACAAACACGCCCAAGCAGTCACCACAGCAATCCAAACCACAGACATTACAGTCAGTCAAACCAAAAACAACACATATACACTATAAACACACAGACGACCTTACAGACTCCGAGGTCGATGATCAGTCCCATCGCCATAGGGACAGTTATGACCTCAATCCAAAAACATACGGCATCCGCCTCTTCGCGACGGAGCCCTCACGCTACAAACACTTAAACAGAATACAACTGGCACACGAAATCACACGCGGCACAATTAAACACGCATTCACGAACAGAAGATCACACAATACCTACACGAAGGCAACATGTTCATCCAGCCGAACATGATTGAAAAGATTAAACAACAAAACCTTGGACACATTCAAAATGGCTGGTACAACACATCCAAGTAACACCATGGCTGCACCACACAACAGCACATTACACTCCAGACTCACCATCATTCAACATGACGTAATAGCATGGACATACAGACGAAGACAAGAACTCTGCAATCACTACAGACGACACGACCCCGACATCATACTCATCAACTCCCATTCACTCAAACATCCACAAACAGTAAAAATATTCAACTACACTACATACACAACCAACAAAACAAACGAAGGCAGCGACGGCATAACCATAGCAGTCAAACAACACATCAAACACAAAATACTCAACACCACCTCAGAACTCATGGCCATAGAAATAGACATACCTCATGGACCCATCATCATTGCCACCACCTACATCCCTCCACGCCGACCATACATAGATCAACCTGACATTTATCAGCTCCTGCGGCACAGAAAACCAACATACATAATGGGAGATTTCAACGCACATCACAGACTTTTCGGATACACAGACGCAAATGCCGTCGAAAGAGGCCTCGCCTCACATCTCCGACGGCAGACTCACCCACCTCGGCCCACACGCACCCACATTCATACGTGACAACAGCTCCACCATACCAGACATAGTTCTCGCCAACACACAAGCAAACCTGAACCACCACATCACCACGGACGATGTCACATCCAGTGATCACCTCCCCGTCATACTCACACTCTCCACAAACTCCATCATGGTACCTACACCTCCCCGAGAGATCCTTAAACATGTAAACTGGGAAGGGTTCAAACAAGCACTCGAACACACACACACTCCTGATCTCGAGGGGCAACCCACACACACAATAGACCACCACCTTAATCAGTGGTACGCAGACATACAGACCGCCCGCGAGGCAAACATTCCCAAAACAACATTCAAAACACTCCTACACTACAGAGAAACACATCGTCTAAAAACTGAAAATACAATAAGGACACCTTCGGGACCTTGCTGAAACACAGGGATGGAACACCGAATTACGCTCACGATACACAGAAATTCAAAGACAACTGACCAACGAAACAAAATACATGAGTAACCAACAGTGGGAAACACTCACACGAGAACTATGCAACAACATAAAAAATCCTAAAGTCTTAGGATCGAACAGACAGACTGTCACATACATATACAACACCAATAGACAAAAGATAGACACAGCAGAGGGGATGGAAGCTGTCCACAGGGAGTTCTGGCAACTGAACTTCCAAATCTCCCCTGCTGAAAACACGACATTCGACCCAGACACAGAAACCGAGGTTACACAAACACTACAACAGCTGCAACACTTGATTCTCCCATCACAAACAATATCACTCAACACACTCTCACCAGACGACCCTCTCTCACGCCTCATCACACCAAAAGACATGAGACACGCTCAAACACGAACAAACAACACAACACCAGGAGCCAGCAACATCATCAAACTCATCCTGCAACACCTCCCACCCATCATGCTCGCCAGACTTCGCCACATCAACGCTGCACTGGCAACGGGATACTTTCCCTCCCGCTTCAAACCAAGGTCTATATAAGTACTATATAGACCTTGCTTCAAACAAGCCACGCTCGTTTTAATACCCAAGCCGGGGAAGCCATCTCCTTGCTGGAGGTCCCCGGGAAGTTGCTAGAGAGGCTAATCACACACAGACTGAAAACACACCTTGAAAACAACAACATACACAACACTAGGCAACACGGCTTTCGCCCACACAGAGGGACTGGGAGTGCAATCGCCCTCGCGTACGAGGAGATTGCTCTCAGTCTCACAAACAAGCACCAAACCAACATTATACTACGAGACGTCACCAAGGCCTTTGATAAGGTCTGGCATGACGGTCTCAAATACAAAATAACACAGCTTCACGTGCCTCTACATCTCACACGCCTTTTATGCAACTTCCTGGACGACAGATCGGCCAACATCCGGCTTGGGCCTTATCTCGGGGCCCCCCATCCACCTCAGAAGTGGAGTCCCTCTACACCCTCTACGCCGCTTACGACATAACACAAATCATCTCACACCCGTCCAAATCTAAAAACATCATGAAAGCAGCCACACAAACAGCCATCAACACAATCAACACCTACGAAAACAAATGGAAGATACAAACAAACACAAACAAATTCACTATCATCCCACTGACTCGCTACAACCCACCCCCAATCACAATAAACAGAGATACCTACTCAAACAAAGAAACATGTTAGGCCTACACTTCAGCAAACATGGTATCTCCAAACACGCACAACACAGAATAAGCGAAGCACGCACAGCTCTCAACAAAATCAGACGCTTTTCATACTGCTCAACACAAACAAAACTCAAAATCTACAAGACTACTGTAAGACCCATATTCGAATACACACCCATACCACTGATTGCAATCTCTAAAACACAAAAACACAGGATGCAATCCATACAGAACAAAGCACTATACTGGATAAACAACACCACAATACAGGGCAGAATATACCACGGAATCACTGCACAGTCACCACACCGAACATACATAGGGCCACTAAACATACGCATACACACACTCGCCAAACGAGCCTGGGATCGCATACAACATATAGACAACACAAACTATGATGACATCATACAAAAACACGCACACACACACGAACCACGCATGGTTTCCCAGGACACTCCCGCTAATAAATGGAGATCCCCCTGAACCCCTCTATGTACGTTAATGTTGTTTGTTTGTTTGTTCGTTTTTCTACCACTGTTTTCAGCGCAACTCAGTCACACC
>NC_091572.1:14979339-14984593 GCF_042767895.1 Penaeus vannamei
GGCAGACCTTCAAGTTCCAGTTACGTGCCAAATTTAGGGGAACGTGCTCTTCAGGGGATTTTCTACGTCTGCTGAATAATTACAAGATGAAGCCTGGTCAGAGCCCCCTAGACTTCTACCTTCAACTTGAGGCAGCAGTTTCCCAAAGTTTCCGCGATTATCCAGAGACCGTGGGAGACCCTGACGAGCTAGTTCACTATCACTTTTTCACAGGGCTTCCCACGTGGTTGCAGAACAGGCTAGCTTCCAGTGAAAGATCTTCGCCATCAGACCTAGCTGATACAGCTCAGCGAACTTGGGACAGACACTGCAGTAGCACCACCGCCGAGCAAGGAGGCCCTGCACCCTTTGACCAGCCATCAACACGCCAGCGCCCACCACAGCCTCGGCCAAGGTATCTTGGTATAAATGAAGCCAAGTTTGAACCCACTTACTCACCGTACCAAACAGAATATGAAGTATATGCCACTCAGTCTGCTGTGCCCACACCCTCAGACTCCAAATGGTGTGAATTTCATCGCTTGCGGACACAATGCTACTGAGTGTCGAGTTGCCCAACAGGATAAGCCTCCATCTTCGCCTACACCACGAAGATGCTTCAAATGTTCCCAGCCAGGCCATTATGCAAACCAGTGCCCCTTTCCACGAGGCCAGCATGTCAGCGGAGGTCCCCGTTTTGCTGGCTCCAGTCAGGGACCACCCGTCATCTATCGAAGCAGCATCGGAGTCGATACTCGAGACCTCTCTATTGACAGCTAATGGAAAAGGGCACCCTCTTATTGATGTGGTGGTTCATGGAAAAATCGTTATCGAAATAGGCAGTGAAACCACCCTCATAAGTCCAGCTACAGCAAAATTCCTGGGAGCTCTCATAGAACCACTTCAGTGCTAAGGTACAAGGGTATACAAATTTTATTATACATTTTTCTCACGAGGTTCGCCCATGGCATAAAGTTGCTGTTGTAGATAGAACTCGTTTTCCTGCTGATATGCTAGTTGGCATGGATTTGTTGAGACGCTTCACCATGAAAATGGTAATTTATAACCAGCTTGAGGAACATTTCCTACAGCTGAATGGACATAGAGTACCAATTACGCTTACCGATCATCCTTCCATATGTGCTGTCTCAGTTATTACAGAACCCAAAAGGAAAGAACCTACCTCTGGTTTTGAATTTCCATTGCATGCTGCTGCTACCATGATGATTACACCAAGGGCGGCGATGTTTATACCAACCAAGACGTGCAAGCAGTTTAAAGAGTCGGAGGGTTTAGTGTTACCAGCTAAGGGCCCTCACCTGGTTCCAGCTACCACTGTACGAGTCACTGAGAGGGCTACTCAAGTTTATGTAGTTAATGACACCTGCCGGCCTTTAAAGCTAAAGATGGGTCAGCGTGTAGCTATGATTACTCCTATTGAAGACCTTTACCTACCTGCCAAGGTTGAAAACCCCACTTTGCCGGGCTCTCTTGTAAGTTCAACTGCTATATATGAGTCAGAAGACAGTGCTGAGGAATCTAGTGAGTTACAAATGGACGAGTTTGATGCTATACATGGGGTTTATAGTTTCGGGTACTCAGACCTTTATACTGTACCAGTGCCTGACCTCACTTCAAGCCCTACGATCCAGCGTATTGACGAGATCCTTGCTGCTGCTAACCTCCCTGACTTACCTGGTCTTCCTGCTAACCTCCCTGACTTGCCTGGTCTTCCTGCTAACCTCCCTGACTTGCCTGGTCTTCCTGCTAACCTCCTTGACTTACCTGGTCTTCCTGCTAACCTCCCTGACTTGCCTGGTCTTCCTGCTAACCTCCCTGACTTGCCTGGTCTTCCTGCTAACCTCCCTGACTTGCCTGGTCCTCCTGCTAACCTCCCTGACTTGCCTGGTCTTCCTGCTAACCTCCCTGACTTGCCTGGTCTTCCTGCTAACCTCCCTGACTTGCCTGGTCTTCTTGCTAACCTCCCTGACTTTCCTGGTCTTCCTGCTAACCTCCCTGACTTGCCTAGTCTTCCTGCTAACCTCCCTGACTTGCCTGGTCTTCCTGCTAACCTCCCTGACTTGCCTGGTCTTCTTGCTAACCTCCCTGACTTGCCTGGTCTTCCTGCTAACCTCCCTGACTTGCCTGGTCTTCCTGCTAACCTCCCTGACTTGCCTGGTCTTCTTGCTAACCTCCCTGACTTGCCTGGTCTTCCTGCTAACCTCCCTGACTTGCCTGGTCTTCCTGCTAACGTCCCTGACTTGCCTGGTCTTCTTGCTAACCTCCCTGACTTGCCTGGTCTGCCTGCTAACCTCCCTGACTTGCCTGGCCTTCCTGCTAACCTCCCTGACTTGCCTGGTCTTCCTGCTAACCTCCCTGACTTACCTGGTCTTCCTGCTAACCTCCCTGACTTGCCTGGTCTTCTTGCTAACCTCCCTGACTTGCCTGGTCTTCCTGCTAACCTCCCTGACTTGCCTGGTCTTCCTGCTAACCTCCCTGACTTGCCTGGTCTTCCTGCTAACCTCCCTGACTTGCCTGGTCTTCCTGCTAACCTCCCTGACTTGCCTGGTCTTCCTGCTAACCTCCCTGACTTGCCTGGTCTTCCTGCTAACCTCCCTGACTTGCCTGATCACCCTGCTAACCTCCCTGACTTGCCTGGTCTTCCTGCTAACCTCCCTGACTTGCCTGGTCTTCCTGCTAACCTCCCTGACTTGCCTGGTCTTCCTGCTAACCTCCCTGACTTACCTGGTCCTCCTGCTAACCTCCCTGACTTGCCTGGTCTTCCTGCTAACCTCCCTGACTTGCCTGGTCTTCCTGCTAACCTCCCTGACTTGCCTTGTCTTCCTGCTAACCTCCCTGACTTGCCTGGTCTTCCTGCTAACCTCCCTGACTTGCCTGGTCTTCCTGCTAACCTCCCTGACTTCCTGGTCTTCCTGCTAACCTCCCTGACTTGCCTGGTCTTCCTGCTAACCTTGCCTGATGTCACAGGGTCCTTGCAGTTTCCACTAGAGCACTTGAAGAGGGATGAACAGGTTGGTTTGGAGAAAATGTTAAGGAAATATCCAACTCTTCTCTCAGGGGGTAAGACTGATATTGGTACAGTCCCTGGGGTAGTTCAGCACATTAAAACAGGGGACTCTAGGCCTATTTGTACGAGACAGTGGAGGTTACCAGAATTCACCAAGCAGAGAATCCGTGAGGAATGCAACCATATGGAAAGTGCTGGGGTGATAGAGCCTTCATCAAGTCCATGGCTCTCTCCAGTTGTTTTGGTGAGGAAGAAGGATGGCTCCCTAAGGTTCTGTGTTGACTACCGGAACCTCAATTCGGTAACTACTGCAGATGCTTATCCTCTGCCTCGCATCGACGAGCTGATCGATAACCTGTCAGCCACATGTATATTCACCGTCCTCGATAGTAGAAGCGCTTATTGGTCCGTTCAGGTTGCAGAGGAAGATCGTCCCAAGACGACCTTTAGTGTTGGCCATCGGTTATGGCAGTTTCGCTGTCTTCCATTCGGTCTCGCCATAGCCCCTACAACCTTCCAGCGGACGGTAAATTTAGTTTTGTCAAGTGTGCTAGGACGACATACCCTCGCATATCTTGATGTCATTGTCCACTCATCTACCTTTGAACAGCACTTGCAGCTCTTAGATGAGACCCTGTCACTTATGGCAAAAGCTGGATTTAAGCTAAATAGAGAAAAATGTGAGTTTGCAAAGACAGAGATCACCTTTCTCGGTGTTAAGATAGGCCCTCAGGGAGTGTCACCGGACCCTGAGAAGGTTAGGGCCATTGCAGAGATGCCTGCTCCAAGGACAACCAGGGGAGTGCGAAGGTTTCTCGGAACAACTGGATTTTTAGACGACATATTGAGGGTTATAGTAAGATAGCTGCTCCATTAACCACCTTACTTAGGAAAGACCAGCCTTTCAAGTGGCCGTTTTCCTGTCAGGAGGCCTTTGAAACCTTGAAAGCAAAATTAACATCATCACCCATCCTTGCCAAACCAGATTTCAGTCGCCAGTTTGAGATCCACATTGATGCCTCTGCCATTGCAGTTGGTGCTGTCTTAATTCAGCGGGATGAGGGAGACCATCCAGTAGTAGTGTCTTATTCTAACAGTAAGTTAAAGGAAGCTGAGGTTAAGTACCCCACGATTGACCTTGAGGCATTAGCAGTGGTTGAAGCTGTGAGGGCCTTTGACCCATATGTCTATGGACGCCCGTTCTTGATTGTGACCGATCATCGTCCTCTGCTCTATGTATTTTCCCAAAAAACCAAGTCACCGAGGATGAGTAGGTTCTCTGCCGAATTACAATTTTATAATTACAAAATTATCTGCAAACAGGGCCCACAAAACTGTGTTCCTGATATGCTCTCGAGAGACGTTGCAGTAGTTGATTTGCAAAATCCTGACCCAGATGAGCTCCGTGCAGCACAAATGGAGGACCCCCAATGGACCACACTAATTAATTTTCTTGAAGGTGATGGTTTGCCAAATGTGCGTCTGGCCTTGCCACTTAATGAGTTTGAGTTAAATGAAGGATGTGTGTATCGGGTTTCTACCCTCTCTGACAAAATCCTGAAACAAGTGGTTGTTCCTAGGCATTTGCAGAAAGCAGCAATCAAGATCGCTCATGCCCCACCACTTGCAGGCCATCCAGGTATATACCGTACCTAATCTTCGTAATTTATTTTATTTCAATATGTTACGTGAGGTTCAATTATTTATCTCTAAATGTGGCACATGTCAGCGGAGACGTGGCCGTGTTAGACGAGCACCGATGTTGAAGCCTGAGCCTGCAGAACATCCCCCCGAGCGTGTTTCTATGGACGTCTTGACACTACCTACAGCTGACACTGGACATAAAATTGTGCTTAGTATTGTAGATCATCATTCACGCTTTCTCACCCTTGTCCCTCTTACATCTCTCTCTACAATAGCAGTCACAAGGGCTTTCCTTGATTCGTTTGTGGCTTACTTTGGTCCCCCACGTCAGTTGACAACAGACAATGGTGGAGAGTTCTGTGGGGATGAGTTGAAAGATCTATGCGAAGCAGTAAGTATATATCATGGATTTACTTTAGCATGGCACCCACATGGTAATGGTATAATTGAACGTACTAATCGTGTAGTACAGGACACTTTTTGGGGGGCTAACTGAGCATTGCCCTAGATAATGGCCAGAATATATCGCACAGGTGTAAGTCACATTGAATGCTGCCATACATCGCAGTATTGGAGAGCAACCTTTGTATTTACTTACTGGGT
>NC_091572.1:14985093-14987593 GCF_042767895.1 Penaeus vannamei
TTTCCCATATTAATAAGATCAAGCATTATTATCCACCAGATGAGCTTGACTTCCCTACGGAATCTGATCCTGATGATCCTGCACTCCAAAATCTGCTCTTCAGTAATCAGAGATCCCATGCAGATGAACCTGATGATTCAGCTGAGCTTGGTCCCTCCGGTTTACAAGAAGGTCCCTGCAATGATAGGGAGGAATATCCCGTACAAATCTGATGATGATATCGACCCTCATGATTTGGAGATACTGTTTAAGAACTGTCCTGGTATTGGGAACCTAGAGGCGACCTGGGCAAAGTCCCACCTCTAGATCCTCCCATCTGTTGCTTTTGATATATCACCTGGGGAGTGATTTCCAGCGTTGTGATGCTGAGGGGAGTGACTTTCGGGGTTGTGATGCTCTGGGGGAGTGACTTTCGGCGTTGTGATGCTGTGGGGGGAGTGACTTTCGGCGTTGTGATGCTGTGGGGGGAGTGACTTTCGGCGTTGTGATGCTGAGGGGAGTGACTTTCGGCGTTGTGATGCTGAGGGGAGTGACTTTCGGCGTTGTGATGCTGAGGGGAGTGACTTTCGGCGTTGTGATGCTGAGGGGAGTGACTTTCGGCGTTGTGATGCTGAGGGGAGTGACTTTCGGCGTTGTGATGCTGAGGGGAGTGACTTTTGGGGTTGTGATGCTCTGGGGGAGTGACTTTCGGCGTTGTGATGCTGTGGGGGGAGTGACTTTTGGCGTTGTGATGCTGAGGGGAGTGACTTTCGGCGTTGTGATGCTGAGGGGAGTGACTTTCGGCGTTGTGATGCTGAGGGGAGTGACTTTCGGCGTTGTGATGCTGAGGGGAGTGGCTTTCGGCGTTGTGATGCTGAGAGGAGTGACTTTCGGCGTTGTGATGCTGTGGGGGAGTGACTTTCGGCGTTGTGATGCTGAGGGGAGTGACTTTCGGCGTTGTGATGCTGAGGGGAGTGGCTTTCGGCGTTGTGATGCTGAGAGGAGTGGCTTTCGGCGTTGTGATGCTGTGGGGGAGTGACTTCCGGCATTGTGGCGCTGTGGGGAGTGACTTTCGGCGTTGTGGCGCTGTGGGGAGTGACTTTCGGCGTTGTGATGCTGAGAGGAGTGACTTTCGGCGTTGTGATGCTGTGGGGGAGTGACTTCCGGCATTGTGGCGCTGTGGGGAGCGACTTTCGGCATTGTGATGCTGAGGGGAGTGACTTTCGGCGTTGTGATGCTGTGGGGGAGTGGCTGGTTAGTCTCGTTCACATTCTGTAACATTTCGTAGTACAGCCATGTTGATACTTTTATGTTAGTACTAACCATTTGTGTGCGTGTGTGTATTTGGAGGTTCCTATTGTAATTTTAGACTTTAAGTAGTTTACACTTTTAGGAGTGTTTGAGTTTTTTTCAGCTAATTTCATTTTTTTAACCCTTTTTACATTCTTGTTTGTTTTATCTTAAAGTTTCATCTCATTTAATCGTGTTTTGATTTTTTTCTCTTAACAATTTTAGGCCCTACAGGTTTGGCACTTTTAGAAGTACCGGATTATTTTTTTTTTTTTTTTTCGTCCGCTTTTTCATTTCCCTTTTTACCTTTCGAATTTTGTCTTAATGTCTTAATGTTTTCGGTAATTTTAAGGTTTTCATTTCCCTTATACTAGTACAATTCCATCTATCCAGCTTGGAATTCATGTTCTGCATTTTCTTTTTTTTTTACATTGTTTTTTCCCCCTTTTATTCTCCGTTCTATGCTCTCACCTGTACATACGGGGGTTCCTCAATCAAATGTTTTTTTTTTTTTTTCAGAGCCAACTGGTGTGTGTCCTAACCTAACCACTTACAGATTAGCATCAGGCCAAGATGTATAAAAGGATAACCCTCCCCTACGATGCTGTCCTTGACTGGGCCCATGCGAGCCCAGGTAGAGCTAGAGCAGGGTGCCCTGGCCTGACGTCCGTGCCGGGTGACCTTCCCCGACGATGCTACCATGAACTGGGTCCATGCGAGCCCAGGTAGAGCTAGGGCAGGGGTACCCTGGCCTGACGTCTGTGCAGGTGACCTTCCCCTATGATGCTGACTGGAGCTGGGTCCATGCGAGCCCAGGTAGTGCTAGGGCAGGGTGCCCTGGCCTGACACTGTCTCCAGACTTGGACGAGCCAAGCCCTTCGACTCCTCGGCGATGGGAGGGATGTAGTGAAGCAGAAATCTACATTACTATATTAACTAATTCCGAAACCATTTTACCACGCAAAATACCGGTGGGCAGTCTAACAACCCCCTTAGGCTCGAACTACCAATCGAGTGAGCCGCGAAAAACACAGCGGCGAGGCGAGAGTCAGCGAGAGTCAGTTGGGGCTCCGGCGCTGACAGGAGAATAAAGGCCCTGCTCAATACTTTGTGTTTTGGTTTTCTCCCGGGATTCTCCTCCCAGGTTTTAAGTTTCTACATACACGATATACATAAGATAAGTAAATTCAAGGTGCCATGAGAATTTTCTGGTTTGTGAGGCCAGTGAAAG
>NC_091572.1:15005093-15015093 GCF_042767895.1 Penaeus vannamei
TGCAACTAACAGGCGAATTACCTAATAAATTAAAAAGTAATTTCCCTTCTGATATAAAAACACCAATGTAAATATTGGTGATGGGTCCCCCATTTTATGATATATAAGAAAAAGACAAATCAACACAGAATGCTGGCTAGCTTTTTAGTGATTTACCCAACATTTATACCCTGCAAAATCGCCTATATTACAAGTATATGGCAAAGATAAGGAACTATGCAACTCCCTCGTTGGTTAATCTCTGTTTCCAGGAGCGTGCTCACTGTCAGAATTATTTTTGAATAAAACTTGCTACTCGACCTCTTCAATATTTTCAGATAAACTTAATACTCATTCATGTCAGATTAAGAAACAGTTATATCTAAACATCCCCTGGCTAAGATATAATGTTTTACTAAGTAATTAACTAAAAGCCGTTAAAGGTCCCCTAAAACAATTTTTATCTTTAAAAAATATGTACAAAAGAGAAGGCTTTAAGCAACTGTAACACATTTTTTACGTTTTAGCCATAGGCTCTTTTATCTAAACAAAGGTTTTGATTAGATATGAAGACGTTTTGAGATAAATTGATATAACTCGTTTGCCCTTCTTGTCATAGTTTTTATAATTTTACCTGTATTACGCATATTTATGCACCATTTTTTAAATAACATACATTTTCATTGTTACTCACTGACTGTCGTAGCGACGAAAACCGTTAAGGCCCCTAAAAACATTTTCACCTTCAAAATAAAAGACAGAGAAAAACAAATGTATAAAAAAAGAAGACCAAGTAGTTGTTAATATACTTTTTGACGTTTTAGCAGCAGATTCTTTATCAAAACAAAGGACAAATATGATATGAAAAAGTTTGAGGTTAAAAGAACTTGTTTGTCCTTCGTGTCATAGAGCTTTTATAATTTTACGTCTATTGGATAAAGATAAATTCGCCTAAAACAGGGATTTTCGACCAAGGATAAATTTACTCCAAAAGAGTAGAAATTGTACATGACACCCTCGATGCGATAGGTCTTAGCAGCTAGCATGCGAATTTCCATTTCTTTTCTTAAACCAAGTCATCAGCAACTATATATTTTCCATAATCAACATATTACCTGCGGGCGTTGGTGGCTCTAGTTGCTACAATACTTGATATTTCTCAAGTTTTCGTAAAGACATGTAAATGTTTTAAAATTGTAATTTTTTTGATGAACTTTATGTAGGTTATCCTTCGATGTCAAAGAGAATATTTTAACTGAAATTTATATTTCTCAAATCTTAAGCAAAGACATGTAAATGTTTTAAAACTATACAAATTTGTGACTGACTTTATGTAGATAATCCTTCGATGCCTAAAAAATTTTCTGTAAATTTTGCATTGTAATCTTTAATAGATAAACTGTCTCTGTCAACCTCATTTACCCCAGGGAATCAAATTTTACCCTAACATACAGTTTGCGGGCCAGAGTCGAAGCGACGAAACGACCATATGGTTGACGTAAAGACGTATGAGACAATAATAGTAAAAGAAATAGAGTGTAAGTGATAATCATAGATAACGAAAGACTTGCTTAATTAAACATGTAAATCGGTCGATTGTAAGACTGAAATAGCAAATGTCCCACGGGCCGTCCTTGAAAGTATGACCCACGGCCCGGATGTTTGACACCTCATGGCTATGTCATCGTATACCTCCCACGTCGACTTACCCGTTCAGAGTGTGAATTTTAACGCTGTAATATTAAATGCAGGTTTGACAGGGTTCTTGCAAAATAGGGTATACTACTCAAAGGCAAAACACGGAGTAAAAGGAGGTATGGGATGGCAGACGGTTCATCTGTTTAATGAGAGAACATGATTTCTTGGGCATCTTTTTTCTTGATACCATTGGGTAATATGAAGAACATTTATCCAAGGCTAAAATAGTCAACAAGATTTATTTGTATTAAAAAATATTTTTCATTTCTACATAAGAAAAATATTTGAAAACGTAACAAGTTAGTAGGCTCTTAAAAGTTGCTCCAACCTATCCCCCCGCCGCCCTTCCTCCCCGAGACGCCCGCCACTGCCTCCGCCGCAGCCGCCGCCGCCGCCGCGGTCGCCGCATGAGTCTCTACTTTCCGCAGTCGCCGCCGCCGTCGTTGTCGCGGGCGTTTGTACTTCTCACGCGCAGCTACGCCGGCGATGAATGCGGCGCGTGCGGAAATAAACGTATAGTAATATGCCTTGTTTAAACTGCAGCTAGTATTACTGGGAGAAATATACTCTGAACAGGCAAGTTGGAGGTGGGTGATAACAGTTTATCTGCTGAATGAAAATCCTTTCTGAGGCAAAGTACGTAAAACTTTTTAGTAATGTTAATTTCTTTATACAACAAGGTTTTATGAAATTATTGACATTGTAGGTAAGCAAGGTTTGTCATACAGGAATGATTACATATTTTTACCTAATAAAAAAGAGAAAATATGATTATGGAATGACTCGGATGAGGTTAATATTTATAAACCTCTAAATGCTCTTTTCAACAAAGGAGATTTCCGTAACCGATGTAATCGATGTCGGAGGTACCATCTCAGAAAAACTGCAAGTCGTCTCCTCCTATCATCGTGTATCTTTGTGCGTAGAGGAAGAAGAATTGCGAGGAAAGAGAAGTAAAACTTGATGGAATTAGTTGGCAACCTGTGCAGACTTGTTTCTGAGAAATGGCTTCGACAATTTTTTGCCCTTCTTTCCGACCAACCATATGGGATATTGCTATTTTTTTTAATACTTATGAAGAGATATTACTGTCTTATGGTTTTATAAACTCCTTGCATTTTCTTCACAAGGAACCTCCAAGCTTAATACTCGTATAATTACACGCATCACCAAATACATATCAAGTCTTGGAGATACAGTTTTAGTGTCGTCTGGTCATGCTATACCTAGATTTATGATCAAAATCACTACTTTTTCTTGACCATCGCGTATAGTCGAAGGGGATGGGCCAGGATAGGACCCACCAAAAAGGTATGGCATGTTTGATAGGGGAAGCAGACTGCGTGGGCAAGCGGAACGAACAGGTGTGTTGAAGGATGTGCTACGAGGACCAGCAAAGAGGCGTGTCATTCTTCCTATTTAGAACATGGGGATTTACCTTGGTCAAATGACTGAAAGGGTGCGATTTAATAGTGAGATATTCATTAACCAAACAATTCTTCATGAATGGAGTCGAGACGAGTACTTCTGGTTTTTCGCCTAGTATGCTGGTGAGACCAATAGCTCGTGACGAGTCGCTGTATTGTCTGACGTTTGTGTAAGGTCTTCCATCATTTGTATATTGGACAAAGCATCATCACTGTTTAGGAGGACATCTTTAGATAAATAAGACTTTAGTAGTATTGATGAGCAAATTGAGTTTTTGTATTATTATTACAGAAAAGACAAATGTATTCAATTGCACAAAACTTATTTTACTGTAATATACATGCCTTCTGTTAAAGATGATAACAATGCGAGAACGCTTTAACGGTTTTGCCATATATTTTCATGACCTGCAAAAATATGCTCCACTCATATGTATATATACTTCAATCGTTCTTGTATCTGAGTAAAAAGTCATTTTTTCTTTCTCTAAGTTAAGTAAAAGGACGCTTTTCTCTCCTTTACTGTGACATTATGCGATTTTTTTTCCAAACGAGTGTTTTCTACTTGCCATTAATTGAAAAGTACTGAAAATATTGCTTCAGTTCCCATTTTCTCTTTAGGTGTGTGATCTTAACCTTTCCTCTATAATTTACGTCCTTGACGCTATGTTGTTCGCCACATACCCCTTTACTGCCATGTAAAAATCAGGAATGTCTAATGCAGACACAGAAAAAATAAGCGCCTTTGTTTTTTTTATATGTTTGCAAGTAATATGTTGATTATGGAAAATATATAGTTGCTGATGACTTGGTTTAAGAAAAGAAATGGAAATTCGCATGCTAGCTGCTAAGACCTATCGCATCGAGGGTGTCATGTACAATTTCTACTCTTTTGGAGTAAATTTATCCTTGGTCGAAAATCCCTGTTTTAGGCGAATTTATCTTTATCCAATAGACGTAAAATTATAAAAGCTCTATGACACGAAGGACAAACGAGTTCTTTTAACCTAAAACTTTTTCATATCATATGAAAGTCCTTTGCTTTGATAAAGAATCTGCTGCTAAAACGTCAAATAGTATGCTAACAATTACTTGGTCTTCTTCTTTTATACATTTGTTTTTCTCTGTCTTTTATTTTGAAGGTGAAAATGGTTTTAGGGGCCTTTAACGATTTTCGTTGCTACGACAATTAGTGAGTAACAAGGAAAATGTATGTATTATTAAAAAAAAAAAATGGTGCCTAAATATGTGATACAGGTAAAATTATAAATTCTATGACAAGGGCAAACGAGTTATATCATTTTATCCTAAAACGTCTTCATATCTAATCAAAACCTTTGTTTAGATAAAAGAGCCTATGGCTAAAACGTAAAAAATGTGTTACAATTGCTTAAAGCCTTCTCTTTTGTACATTTTTTAAAGATAAAAATTGTTTTAGGGGACCTTTAACGGCTTTTGTCGCTATGGCAATTAATTATCTTAGCCAGGGGATGTTTAGACATATTAGTGTTTCTTAATCTGACATAAATGAGTATTAAGTTTATCAGAAAATATTGAAGAGGTCGAATAGCAAGTTTTATTCAATGTCGGTGCAAAAATAGTTGTTTCTCTTTGTACATGGAGATTTGATACAATGTAAGGATGGTGCCAATATGAGCGTTCCCCGCTAAAGTAAATCACAGTAGGCCGACGGAGAGGTGACCATCTCCGAAAGATAGCAAGTTATTTAGTTCGATCTTTAACCGCACATTTGTTGGCAGGTGAGAAAGGCGATTGTGGGAGTTTGGTTGAATTTATGCCCTCAAGCAAGGTTATATTTTACCTTTTTACAATGTTTTTTTTTTGTTGTTGTTGTTCTTATAACAGACAAAAATAATTCTGACAGTGAGCACGCTCCTGGAAACGGAGATTAACCAACGAGGGAGTTGCATAGTTCCTTATCTTTGCCATATACTTGTAATATAGGCGATTTTACAGGGTATAAATGTTGGGTAAATCACTAAAAAGCTAGCCAGCATTCTGTGTAGATTCGTCTTTTTCTTATATTGTCATAAAGCGGGGGACCCATCACCAATATTTACACTGGTTTTTATATCAGAAGGGAAATTACTTTTTAATTTATTAGGTAATTCGCCTGTTAGTTGCATAAGCAGGAGTGAAAAGGGTGAATTTATTAACATTTTTCTGTCAAAGTGGGAAATGTGTCACGCCTCTCATCCTAACCAATCAGAACAAACTTACCAACAAGAGGCTGACGATGCAATTCAAGACCTTTGGCATGAGTTCTGAGAAATAATTCGCACTATTACCAATTTTCGCAAGCTTGGTAGTATATACAGTAGAATGCCGAAAGCCATTATAAAGACATTGCCTGCAACAAGAGTTTTATGATTATTTCGCTGAATTGTTATTGTAAACAAGCATCAGGAATATAAGAATGGCTGCTATAACATGTTAAAAGATGAGTGGAGATCTCCAAGTGAGTAATCAAGCACGAAGATAAGTAATTTCTGTTATTCTTGTGAGGACTGGTCCTTTGTTATATTGCACATTTGTGGAAAAAAAATATCATTTATGGTTTTGCAAGTCAATTTTTTTTGCATGTGTAAATTTGTATAATGCCAGATCTTAAAACTCAGTTTTGATTAATATAACTCTTTTTCTTGTTTGGTTGCACCTCGGGATGAGATAGCAGCGCCGCCGTCATGGAAGTGGATGCATTATCACCCTCGTTACCGGAATACCCCCTGTCGCGACGTGCATGGCAACTCGGTAATCATCGCTATGAGCGATGAAGATGTTAGTTTTTAGTTAATGCGGGAGATGGATATAGGGTCCATGTATGACTTAAGCATGTCTATTTGTTTGTGCTAGTGTATATTTGAAGGTGATAATAAAGGTATATTGAGTACATAACGATTTTTGTCATCCTTTTCATTGCATTGTATTCTTATTATTGGGATGCTTTAGCAATTCAAGCTAAAACTGCGTGTTAAGACACGAAGGAATGCTAAATATAATTATCAGTTCAATGCCCATGACCGTTTACCTCGCACAACCCTTCCTCCTCAAGATCAATATTGTTGACCCTTATCGCATCCGGCGAGCAGCTAAGAGTATTTCTTTGCCCTGTTTTGATGACCTGTGGCCACGTAGTGTTTGGGCGAGGGTGAGGTAGGGTTATTGATTATGTCGCGCTCATTAGCCATGTCTGTGATCCACACAATACAGGTCCTCTCCCCTGTGTTGTACAGAAAGAGATCACCCCATTGGCGAGACATTATTGTCACCCACTTGGCGTGATCCTCCTGAGCAAAAGCCATCAGACTTTGAGCTTGACTGATACTTTTTGACAACAGACTACACAGAGATCTCCGCCAATTTATCGTGGTTTGCCGCGACAATTGGCCAGGCCTTCTCTTATAGTAAGTGCCCCATTACCGCTCCCTTGGAGAGCAAGGTTACTAACCTGGACTGGACCCTCTGGTCCTGGACATAGTTTGTGGCCACGCACCAAGGGCGACTTTTCGGTGCCTGACCCGTGCCCTCTCCTTCTGACTTCCTGGTGCAGCCTGGGCCTGCGGGAAACGCCGATTTCCAACATTCGCCTGGGCTGCAGTGACGTGATCACACCCCCTTGTAGCAGGATTGGGATGCAGAGCGTTTACCACACCAAAGCTCTGAGTTCAGCCCACCCAGGGGGATCTCCTGTCCTGTGGTGCTGAAGGGTCGAGTGTAGGAAACAGAGCTTTTTATTTTAGGCCCTTCATAAGACCTCACCCTGAGAGCAGGTATAAGGATAGTCCCCTTTCAAGGTTGCAGGGGGGCGAAAGAAAAACAAAAAGCAGGCCTAATGTGTCCGGCCTGCAGAACCGAGCAAGGACAAGACAGAAATATCAAAGTCTGTCCATGCACACCAGAGTGAGAGAAATCTGAACTCTCCTCAGAATTCCAATAGTCAAGAAGGGGCTCTAGCTGAAACAGCCAAATCAGCTGCCCCCACTTCTAGAGGCCTTAAACCCCTGCAAAGGGGAGGCGTGAAGTGACGAAGGGTGGAAACTGACTCTGAAGAAGAGGCAGAACACACCCCAAGTCGACTAACGCAGTTTAAGGTGCCAAATAAAACCTGAAGACTTCGACAATGCCTACCAACTGGTTAGGGCATTGGAGAAGGAAAGGAATGTCAGACTTTCAATTCGAATCTGTAAAGATGAGGCCATGATTATTGTCCCCAAAGACAAAGCCACCCTGAACTTGCTGCAGGAAATCAAGGTGCTAAAAGACGGGAGAAAAGTGTGTATCTCACCACTGACCTCCCAAGAGAAAAAGACCAAGATGGTGCTACTTGGTTTCCCACTAGGGTTCGACGTGGAGGTGATCACGTCCCTCCCACAAGTGGTGGAGGCTTCCCACATGACCAAAGGGAAGTTTCCAACCAGGCAAGTCCTGGTTATCCTCAAGGGAGCTCCAATCACCACCCTTGATCTGGGTAACTGGGGCTCCTACAAACTCAGGACATATGTGCCAGAGCCCTTGAGGTGCTTCATGTGCCAGAAATTTGGCCATCACCAGGCCAACTGCAAGGCCAAAGCCAAATGTGGTGTATGCAGCGAGGCACACGAAACAGAAGTGTGTATCAAGGCACACAAAGATGGCCAGAAGGACTCAACAGCCAAGTGTCCAAACTGTGCCAAGAAACATCATGCCTGGAGCCTGGCTTGCTCTGTCGGGAAACAGGCAGTCATTAAAAAGCAGGAGCAAGCCAAAAAGCGTCCTGACTTTGTCCCTGCGCCCCCAGGCACCTACGTCTGGGGTCAAAATAAAAGAGAAAAGACTTCCCGACCTCCTAAGAGGAAGGAGTCGCCCCCACAGCCAAAACTGGATACCTCTAACAGAGAGGAATTCCCCAAGGTTGCTAGTGGCAAAACCGCAAAAAAGAACCAAAGGGGAAAAGGTTCAAAGACCACAGCAAAGGTCCCCCCAGTAGGGGATAATCTTTTTTTTGACGAGAAAGATATGACTCTCCTGTTGAGTGCAGTAGTTTCTGCAGTAGCAACAGCCTTGGGGAGGACCAGTGAGGAGGTGGAGAAAGCAGTGCAGGTCGCCATGACGGCTATGACCCAAACTGTGGCAGCTCTGAAGGGAAGGAAGCTAGAAGCCTTTAAACCGAAAACGAGCAGCACTCCCCTCCCTAAATCCTCGGATGGCAGGCTAGCTTCGGGAGAAGCATCGCGTGAAACCCCAGCTAGTCTGTCGGGACAGGATGAAACTGTGCAGCAGAAGCCCCCACTGCAGGCCGAGTCTGTGCAGCCAAAGTCTGGTCCCTTGACCCGAGGTGGCACTTCCAACCAAGGCTCTACACCCCTCGGTAGACCCTTAACCGGAGTGTCCCACTTAGAGGAAGTTGTACAATCCTCAATCAACGAGGATCTATATTTATCTGATGCCACCAGCACTGGGGCATCTGAAGCTGAAGCGAGTGACTCTGAGTAACCATCATGACACACAATCTAAGCATTCTGCAGTGGAATATCTGTAGCTATAAAAGCAGGAACTCCATTCTCCAGTCAATAGTGCGAGCAAGGAGCATTGACGTCGTCATGCTCCAGGAGACACTAACTATGGGATCCGTGTGCTTCTCAGGATATCATGCCTTCACCACTCCAAACCTGGATGGTGCTAGAGGCCTGATGACCCTGGTAAAAGAAGCTATCCCGTGCTCCTTAATAGCCAACCCGCCGTACTGTGGAGATGGTGTTGAATCTCTTGCTGTTGAGATTCAGCTACCTGGGGGCCTTATAAAAATATATAATATTTATAGCAAACCACTGTGTGAGAGCTTAGATCTAAACCAGGTCTGTGCTACTGCAGCACAAGACCGAGGATCATAGGGGGAGACTTCAATGCACACATAGCCATGCTGAATCCCTGCAAAAGGCCGAACGCGGCAGGCATTCACATAGCAGAAGTGCTTGAGACGTTCCCTGAGATCGCTCTTCTC
This sequence comes from Penaeus vannamei, assembly GCF_042767895.1. NCBI lineage: Eukaryota > Metazoa > Arthropoda > Malacostraca > Decapoda > Penaeidae > Penaeus > Penaeus vannamei. The sequence goes on from NC_091572.1 coordinate 15,014,199, forward strand.
AACACCAGAGAACCAACGCATGTGAAGGGAGGGGTCCTAGACCTCACCTTTGCCACTGCAACAATGGTGGAGAGAATTCGGAGGTGTGTCGATGATAGGGTTACTAGTGATCACTACGGCATAGTCACCACACTAATGGATGCAGGTCCAGCCCAAAGACCACATCACATTCCTAAATGGAAAACAGACAAGGCCAACTGGCTTGCCTTCCAGGAAGGCTTGGCTCGATGTCTGAAAGACAATGAACCCAACAATAATGAAAATGTGGATGTGCTAGAGGCAAGGCTAATCCAGGCCATAAACCAGGCAGCCTCACAAACCATCCCCAAAACTCGCCCATGGTCCAGAACTCACAAAGACGCCTGGTACTATATTGACGAGATCAAAGAGGTCAACCACAGGGTTAATATGTGCAGAAAAAACTTCCGACGGCAAAGATCTCCCGACAAGGTGGCCCTGTTGAGGAAAGCTGTCGTGGATGCCGAGGAAGCTGGCAATAGAGTAAGGCAGGAAAAATGGCTGGAATGGTGCCAAATTTTTGGGCACCAGACCAGCCTTACAGAGTTGTGGAAACTCGAAATGCACTCATCATGACCCACAATCAGAGGCTAACAGATTGGTGCTTGAGTTCTCAGCCAGAACCAGGACCAACAATCTGCCTCCAATGATGAGAGAAAAACAACAAAACTTAAATCCAGAAAGACTTGCTCTCATAAGAGACAAGGCACTCGAAGCTGATGGAACGGATGCCTTGTTTTCTCTTAGGAAACTAAGAAAATCATACAAATCCAGTTCTGGGTCAGCATCGGGATCTGATGGGATCTCCCAGCCCATCATTTCGCATTTGGGCCTTGCAGGAGCCAACTTGCATTCTTGCAGGTTATCAACAAATCCT
>NC_091572.1:15035093-15042593 GCF_042767895.1 Penaeus vannamei
TAAATGGTCAGATCGTTTCAGATCCTGTTGCGGTGCGGGAACGTTGGGCTGAGTATTTCGTGCAGTTGTACCAGGTTGACCCACCAGCAGTTAACTTAGATGCACGGAGTGCCAAGACCCCGTTGCCGGACCCATCCATCAGTGAGGATCCTCCCTCCCTAACTGAAGTTAGGGGGGCAATCTCCAAGCTGAAGAGTGGTAAAGCAGCAGGTTTCTGCGGCATACCAGCTGAACTGTTAAAGGCTGGTGGTGAACCTATGGCACAGAGGTTACATGCTGTCCTGGCTGTCCTCTGGTGGTCCGGTACCGTTCCTCCTGACCTGTTGAGGGATGTGGTCATCTCTCTCTGGAAGGGGAAGGGGGACCATTGGGACTGTAGCAATCACTGAGGCATCACACTGCTCAGTATACCAGGCAAGGTTCTCGCCCACATCCTTCTGAGACATATCAGACACCATCTGAGGCATCAGAGACTGGAGCAATCCGGATTCACTCCTGGTAAGTCCATAATAGACTGTATCTTTGCGCTTCGAGTCATTGTAGAGTGTCGCCATGAGTTCGGGCATGGGTTGCTTGCAGCCTACACCGACCTCATGAAGGTGTTCGATACGGGAATCACTCTGGGAGATCCTGAGACTGAGAGGAATTCCAACAAGGATTATTGGACTTATAGCAAGCCTGTATACTGGTACTTAATGTGCTGTAAAGTGTGCTGGGGGCCTGTCGAGCTTCTTTCCTGTTAGTTCAGGAGTGAGGCAAGGCTGTGTCCTTGCACCAACTCTTTTCAACACTTGCATGGACTGGATACTGGGCAGAGCTACTGTTCAAAGTCATTGTGGAGCAACACTGGGCAATATCAAGGTTACAGACCTTGACTTAGCTAATGATGTTGCTATTCTGAGTCTCTGGAGACCCTAGTAGTGGCTTTGGTTGCATTTAGCATTTAGAGGTCTCCTGGACCAAGACCAAGATCCAGGACTTTGGAGACTTGCTAGGAGAACCTGTTCAGTCGGTACGTGCTTGCAGCGAGAACATTGATGTCACAGAGAGCTTTACATACCTTGGTAGTGTAGTTCATAATTCTGGGCTGTCAGACCAGGAAGTCAGCAGACGGATTGGCCTGGCAGTCATGAACTCACTCAACAAGAGTATTTGGAGATGTCGGTACCTGTGCAGAAGGAACAAGCTACAGGTTTTCAAGGCTTTGATAATGCCAGTTTTGCTGTACGGTAGTGAAACCTGGACCTTATCCTGTGCCTTGGAGGCTCGTCTTGAAGCCTTTTGTAATAGATCCTTGCACCGGATTATGGGGTATTGTTGGAGGGACCATGTGTCCAACCCATGGTTACACCGTGAGACTGGCACAGGACCTGTTATCTGCACAATCCGTGATCGCCAACTCAGGCTATACAGCCACCTGGCTCGCTTTCCTCAGGATGACCCTGCCCATCAGGTCGTCTCTGTTTGAGACAATCCTGGGTGGAGGAGGCCTGTGGGACGACCTAGGAAGTCGTGGCTTGGGCAGATCAACCAAACTTGTCGTGAAGAACTTGAGATGGGCCGAGTCCCTACCTGGCGTCTAGCCATGAGGGATCCTCGTGGCTGGAAGCGAAGGGTGGATGCGGCTATGCGCCCCCATTTATATATATATATATATATATATATATATATATATATATATATATTTTTTTTTATGTAGGTATATACATACATATATATGTGTATATATATATATACATATATATATATATATGTAAATATATATGTAAATATATATGAATATATATGTGTAAATATATATGTATATATATATATATACATATATTTATGTATGTGTATAAGTGTGTCTGGATAGATAGATATATAAATAGATATATAGATAGGTATGCATCTATAATGGTATAACAGTATGATATATTGCTTTTGACTGATATACAGAAATCAGAAGAAAAAAACAGGTTCAAGTAGGACTCTAATATAGAATCTATTACTGACAACACTATGGACTATTACCAACAACCCTAAAAAGGATGTAGGGAGGTCCCTCAAGATACCTCGCCCCTCGGACCTCAAATCTCTATTTATGTCCCTACATTCGCTAACTTCTACATCCTGTTTAAACGAAGTTGCTAAAGTCTGTTCCCTTCCTTTAAAACTCCCCCTTCCCTTTTTCTGTCGCTATCTTATAATAATGCTTAATGCTATCTAGAGTAGTAGTAACGGTAATAGTAACAGCCATAGTACAAGCAATAGTAGTAGCAGTAAGAATAGTAATAGTAGTAGTAACAGTAATAGTAATAATAGCAAATATAGTAGTACTAATGGGTAAGGTTAGTAGTAGTAGTAATAGTAATATTAGTAATAGCAGTAGTAGCAATAGCAGTAATAGTAGTAGTAGTAGTAGTAGTAATAGTGGTATTAGTAGTAGCAGTAGCAGCAACAGCAGTATTGTTGTGGTAGTAGCAACAGTAGTGATAGTAGCAATAATAGCACTAGTAATAATAATAGTTGTAATTATAGTAGAAGTAATAATACAGATAGTAATAGCAGTAGTAGTAATAACAGTAGCACTAATAATGGGAGTGATAGTAATAGAAGTAATAGTAGCAGTGATACTAGGGATAATAGGAACAGCAGCAGCAGTAGTAATAGTAGTAGCAGTAGTAGTAATAGCACAATTAGTAGTGGTAACAATAGTATAGCAATATTAAATATGCAATAACAGAAATATGTAATGCAGACTTGATAACTTTTCCTGATACAGTTATTAATGAATGTAAAGGATGTTCTTTATGAGCTTCAACAATGCACTAATTGTTGAAAATACTAGTAATTGCATCATACTCTTCCAGTTTCAGTTTGCGCCACTAATTTGTTAGAATTTCATATACATTGTTAGAATCAGCAGCGTGTATGAATTCAAATCCAAATGTTTATTCGTAAAACCATACAAAGCGGTATAATTTTACACAGGGATTAAGATTAGAATGTTTGTAGTAAAAACATAAAATCACAAAACATAAGAATCAAGCAGAAACACAAATATATGATTAAGTTTAGGAGGAAACATCTTGTAAGTCAACCTTGTCTAGTTAACATCTCTATGTATATCACACTGATTTCTTCTGAGGCCAGCCCACAATCCAAGCTGCCCTCCAATCAAAAGAATCAGTACTGCGTTTTATCTTTTCCATTCACGCTAGAAGACTATTCCCATGTAAATCCATAATACTTATTGAGTATTTTCCGGTATATAGTACACATTTATACACATATATGAATGCATGTTTACAATGTAATTTTTGAAAAAGAAAAAAATATATATTCATCACAATTATTCAAGCCCTTTACATAAAACCCAGCAAACGACTACGAATTTTCTTTTCCACACTCGTAGAACCAGTCATTGTTGGCAATAATGTATCATGCGTCATCAGGTAGAGATTAAGGAGAAAGCGCACAGGTTTTCTCCAGTCTTTATACAAACAATTATAGTCGTTAAAGAAGAGATCCATTTGTTGGGTACCATAGAAACTAGTGGAATGATCATTAAAGAGCTTACATTTAGCAGCATAGTCCAAATAATGAAATCCTCGTTTTAAAAAATTGGTTCTTCCATTTATATCCCGGATGATATTCTCGAAGTTTACAAAAGGGCCATTTGTTGATAACACATAACCAAGTTGTTCCTCAGATATCAACACCGATAAAGGAGCATCATTTAATTGTACCGGGTCGCCCATATCATTCACACCATGTTTTTGTTTTTGTTTGTTTTGTTTTTGTGAATTAAAATAAAGTCCAAAGTCATTTGCAAAGTCGCTACATTTATCTAGGAGCTTTTGAATGACATATTTTGTATGGGTCATTAATATGATGCCATCAGCATATATGAACACAAGAAGCACATTTATCGCCCATATAACAGGCTAGCCGAGCCATTTTTAATTTATCTATAAGGGGTCTGTGTAATGGGTGAATAAGAGAGGAGACATGACACCTTGTTTCACCCCATTATTGACACTGAATTGATCTGTCTCTGTAATTCCGTATAATGCATTGTCTAGAATTCATATATATAATAATTAGCAGTCGTAAGATCAGCGGACATTTTTTTGTCGTTGCTGTTTGTTTTGTTAAGATACTGAACATTTTCTTAAATCTTAAAGTCAACCTCTTTACTGCATTCTAATAAAGTAACAAGCTCTACTCCCATGTCTTTTGTAATACTGAAAGGTTTCGAGAACCATGAACGTGCACGTTGTTATTGAGAAATATGATTTGTAAGCAAACTCTTGGTCGCTCGTATGACTGTTAAAGATCCATTTAGCACAATCACTCTGTAGTTATCAGATGTATATGACCCTTTTATCTTTAATTATTGGTTTAATTGTAGTACGATTGAATGCATAGTTAGAGAAGCCATGTCCTATCATGATCGTATGACCATGATCGAATAAGCAATGTGATACATATATAAAGCAGTCAGATATCAAGTGGGTATTTTATCCTTCTGGCAAGATTTTAATTTCATTACGACATCTAAAATATGCTTTACTGTGACGCTGTCAAGTGATCGGGCGAGTTATTTCCCATACATTGGCGACATATTCGAGCATGTGTCCGGTACAATGCCACCTAGGCCTATTATTCGAATTTTCATATTTGTTTTTGACCACGTTACAAGCGTCTATACCGCTTTCCCCATCCATGATTTCATTTTCATTACCATTACATGCTTTCATGATAATTCCTACCGCGTCATTAGGCCTACTTCTTGTAGGCTTAATGTATATGGCACGTAATATACGTACGTAATGGGGTAGGGGGGGGTACTCATGGGGGGTCCAAAATGTCCACCTCATAACTACTATTATATTCCATTAATTTCAGTGTGTATTCTATTTACATATATGATGTTTACACGATGTAATAAGATGCTATGCTTGTGAAACAATATAACACATATCGTGCTCGGCTTGATGTTTAAGCGCCTGATGCAATTGATATTTCACTAGATGTTCTTTCACTTTGGTTTCAATGTCTTTTAGTTAGAAAATTTGGTATTATTGGAAAAATGCGTCACCACTGAATCGACGAAAACTAAGATATTTAATTATCAATCAATTTTCATTAAATAAACTTATCTCGCAAATTAATAATAACGAAGCTATTTAATTTTCAAAATAAATAAAAAATAATAATATAAGGAGGTAAGATTCACACGGGAGCTGCGGGAATACTGACCAAATTCTCCACTGCGCATATGCGGGGTCTCTCGTACCCGTACTGTTCCTGTTTATCTCGCCCGTGACGTCACGGCCAGTGTCACGATTTCATTGGTCAATTGTTTGGCGGTTAATTTAATAGCCAATAGGGAAAGAATGCACGAGGGAAACAGCTAATGATAGAACATCAGCTAAAATAGAAGCTATGAAATTCAATTTTCAAATTAGTTTCGCCATGGCGTCTGTGTGTGAAGGTTGTCGAGTTAAACCCAACCAGGTTATCAAAGTCTATTTTGAAGACGACGAGGCTAGCCTTCAGTTATTCCGAAACCACGGAGTGCAACCCTCTCAAGTGCTGTGCAAATTCTGCAATTTACCATGTACATTAAGAAGTGGTCGGTGGTTTTGCAGCCGTTGGCAGAAAATCGCCAAAACTAAGCGGCGGAAGCAGTGCTCCTTCTCCGTTTGTGATTTTAAAGGAACATTTCTTGAAGGAGCACACGTCCGTCCATCGGAAATTGTGTGCTTTGATAATCACTGGCTGGGAAAAAAGTGGAGCCACGATCCGATCTTTGCAAATCTTGGGTGGGCGGAAAGAACGAGCGTTGACTGGAGGAGCTTCTGCTCCGAAGTAACGGCTCACTGGCTGTCAAATCAAGACCCCATAGGAAGAGAGGACATCACTGTCGAGATTGATGAGTCTTGCTTCGGGAAGCGGAAGTACGGTCGCGGACGGGAGCTGAGTAATATCTGGGTGTTTGGAGGCATAGTGAGGGAGTCGAAGATGTCTTTCCTTATTCCTCTAGTGCTGCCCTCTCTCCTAATCGGAATAAGGACACTCTGGTCCCTCTGATAAAATAGTATATTCTTCCGGGGACCGTTATCTGCAGTGGCGGTTGGGGAGCCTATCTTGGTCTCGACAAGAAGGGTTATACACACCGTGTTATCAACCACTCCAAAGAGTTTGTTGATCCTGGCGACCGAGATATCCATACCCAGAATATCGAAAGACTCTGGAGAGACGTTAAAGAATGGGTGAAACGTCCGGGTAACAGATCCGAATATTACGAACAGTATCTCTCCCGATATTTGTTCATAAACTGGAACTTTCACTTTCGATTTCATAACTTTTTCGCTACAACTTCCGCTCCCGCAGACCTCACCGGTGCTCCTTATCCCGCTCCCTCAAATGATTCAAGTGATATTGACGACCCACAACCTGGCCCCTCCACTGCACAGGTATGTTGTAAGGTTTACTTTTGCCTTAGTTACTGTGCATACGGGATTTCGCGTGTGTAAGACCGATATGTGGGAGCGCCCGATGCCTGGTCTGTCCGACGCTCTCTCCTGCCGTGAATACGTGAAGGATTGTTTGTTTTCCTGGGCGGTGGGTGGGGGGTTGCAGGGGGCTCAGCCCCCTGCAATGTGCAATTCTCGTATCTACGATCGACATTTGGGAGCGCGCAATACCGGATGTGTCCGAAGCTCTCTTTGTTTTCCTTAGCGGGGGTTGGGGGGCAGCAGCTCCCCAGGAGGGAGGTTGCAGGGGGCAGAGCCCCCTACATTAGGCAGTAAAGTGACAATCGGTAACGTTATTACAGTAGAGATCGAAAATTTCACACTCGACTCTTAATATAAAGAGTGGCGCGAATCTGGTATGAAAAAGACACTCTAGCCATTTGCGACAGAAACGAACACCAGAATCAACCGAAGCAAAACAACAGGAATCGAACGAATCTAGTTTCGTCCCGAAAAGCGTCGGTGACGCCTTTTTCCAAATTTACCGAAATTTTTCTAAAATTTTCAGGTAATTGGTTCCAAATCACTAATCCTCAGATTTGCATAATTCTTGCCCGTTTCTGTATTCGATGTTTTGATATATAAGCACTTATTGTGCCTTGTATGGACACCCGGTGTGTTACCTGTTACCTGTATAGATAATAGCCAATTTGGGTAATTTCCTTGTCTGATTTTATAGATTAAAATATGTATCATGGTTGTATTTGTTGCAATTTTAGCCATTTTAGTTTCTTAGTATGTGGTGTGATGTGGTTATATTTATTAATATTTCCTAGTTCTGTCGTTTCTGTCTTGTATTTGTGTTTTATTTGTAGAGCCCCAAATGTTTAGACAGTAATTGATTATACTAAGTGCTAATGTTTTGTATAACAGCAATTCTTGTTTCTGTGGGTATTTTATATTTGATGTGATTTAAGTATACCTAAGTGCCCATTACTTTTCTGTAGATGTGGTCACTGTGTCTCAAATGTCA
>NC_091572.1:15045093-15047593 GCF_042767895.1 Penaeus vannamei
ATGGTTTGCTAAAAACGAATTGTTCTAGTTGGTATTGTTTTCCAATATTTGCCCTTTGCTATATAATACCGTATTTCTTTAAAAATCAAAAGCCAACTAATTATCCTAAAAATTGGTCAGTTTATACAAAAAAAAAAAGAGGATTTCAGTCTTCTGAATCAGTGTTTAACTCTGACGAAATAATGGTTAATGGTTAAAAGCAAAATAAATGTGCTAGACATCTAAGGTCATGTGGCACTATGGAAGGTACAGTAAAGGGTAATACTCCAGTAATACTGAAAAGGTTAAAGATGGGTAAAGGAGTTGATGAGTGAATGTATTAAGGTAGGGTTAGGTAAGGGGCTTAGATCAAGTGAAGGATATGTATACATCTGAGGAAGGAGAACAGGTTGTCAAAGCAGAAAGTATAGGATTCTGTAAGGATGTCTAGTAGGTTGGGAGGACGGTGGAGGGAAGATAGGTGGGAGAAAATACGGGCTACAGCAAAGCGTGGTCAGGACAACAGAATGTGTGGAACTGAAAGAGAGACATTACATAGGGAACACAGGGGCAATCAGATAGGAGTGTGTTAGACGGGTGTGGCCATTGCGTAAGCGTTCGAGATCCCTCTCCCAACGTCTGTGCCGATGAAATGGAGCTGACCAGGTGATTAATAATTTACAGTATGTTATATATTAGTGGGGATACTTGACCAGAAAGAATGCCATTTATGGCTGGAATACGTGAGAAACGTGGTTGGTGTGATGTGGAGTTAACAGCGTAGCATGTTAGAGTATCTGCCTGTTCATTGCTAGGGATTCCAACATGGCTGGGCACCCAGCAAAATCTGATAGATCTATGGCGTGTGGATAGACAGAACTAGTTCTGGATCTTACATATAAGGGGATTGGTCAACTACACAGACTTTATGAGAGTTAATGAGTTACGGGAGTCCGTAAAAATAGTGAAAGAGGGAGAAAGGAGTGAGTATATGTGTTCTAACGCAAAAAGGAGTGCATATAGTTCTGTAGTAAGGACACTAGATGCAGGAGGGAGGGGGTATTTAAAAGTGCAAGTTGGGAAAGTTACTGCGAAACCAGTACCGGAGGTGGATTTGGAGCCATCAGTGTAAACATAAATACTGGAGGAATGAATGGAGACATAGTCAAGGAAATGGGTGAGAAGAATAGATGGAGGGTGGGGAATATCTGATTTTGGTGGGTCAGGGACAACAGAGGAGCAAATACGAGGGTAAGGTATAAGCCATGGAGGAATGGAAAGGACAGAAAACGGTAGAGGTTGGAGATTGGGAAAATGGGAGAAGAGTGTATCCATGCGAATGGAGGAAGGAGTAGGTAAACATGGAGAGGATGAAAAATATAGGAAGCAGAGATCGTGGAATAGTTATAATCATGAGTGAAGAGGATCAAGGTAACATGGAAGTGGAGGAGAGTTTTGCTATTTAAGCCCCAGGATATGTGGGAAAGAGTTTTTTCTTTAATGTAAAAAATATGGTCTCACCAGGACCATTTGGAGTCAAATATAACGCCAAAGAATTTGCCATAGGAACGGTATTGGATTGGAGCGCCATTTAAGAGTTGAGGTTGGGGAATAGCGTGAGAGAAAAGGAGAGATATTTGGAGGTAGAAAAACGTAAGGCATGGTTAGTGGCCTATACTGACGATATTGCAGACTGAGGGATTCGGTATGGATGTGCTAGAGGCACAGATGGTTAAATCATCAACATATAGTGATTTCCCAGGCTCCTGGTAGTAGAACTGAGACAGTGTCATTAAAAGCAAGAAGGAATAAAGTGGTGTAGCACACACTGCCTTGTGAGACACCTTCAAACTGAGGAAAGGATGATGTGGAAGAGGCAATTTTGACCTGGAAAGTGCTTATGGAGAGGAAAGACTATGAATACAGTCATATTTCTGCATATGCCTAGGGAGGACAATTGTTGGAGAATATGGTATTGTCATGTGGTATCGTATGCATTTTCTAGGTCAAAGAATATGGCTATACAGATTGATGGCGTGCAAATGCAGATGTAATATGTCTCAAAAATGAGCAAGGGGATCAGTTGTACTTCAGGCATGGCGGAAACCAAACTGGGAAGGAAAAGATTGTAAGATTTAATATACCACATTAAGTGGAAGTTAAACATTCACTCTAGTTTGCACAAGCAGCTAGTTACGGTGATGGGGCATTAATCTTGAGGGAGGGTACCCGATTTATTGGGTTTCAAGAAGGGGAGGATAAGAGCTCGCCAATGTGATGTCCACATGTGGCTGAAAATAGTTAATAAGAAGGATGGAGAGGAATATGGGAGGTGTCGGAGCATGTGGAAGTGAATACCGCCAGCACCCTCATGAGTGTTGCTGCACGACGGTAAGGCAGCATTGAGTTCAGAGGAAGTAAAAGGAGCATTATAGGACTCAACAGAGGATAGGGTGAAGATGTTGGGGGGTGCATTCCCTGATGGTCTCAATGGAAGAGAAATGTGGGGAAAGGTGAGAAC
>NC_091572.1:15070154-15082654 GCF_042767895.1 Penaeus vannamei
ATAAAGATATCAACCCATGATAAACCTAAGACTCTTAATACCCTTAATCTCAATGTTAGGTGCTAACAATCTTATAGGTCTATCTTGAGACATGATTTTCCTTCAAAACGAATCTACTCACCAACAAGACAACCCACGGGTCAAGCAATACCAAGGACCATATTCTGGGAAGGCAAACATATAAAACAACATAAACTAATGCAAACTGCCCAGGAAAAGGTACAAGAAAATAAGATCACTTAAAAATAAATCAAACAGTATATCCACAGAGAAACCACAAATCATGACACACCCCACATTAGGAAAATAACTGATAAAAAGAGAAGTTGCAGTTACCTCTCCCAAGCTAAAAAAAAGCTAACTTGCCTAGGAATACAACTAACATCAACTGATATTATTTTGTGAATATCAACAAGCTATTCCTTCAACTCATTAATTCGATGCTGACGAAGATGGCATATACATAGATGTCATGTCCAATATGAGTTTAATCTATCAACTGTTTGTACATATAGATGGCTCCACAGGTACTATCACTAAAGAGCCAAGTTTGAGTACTACCTGTCTTACCTGTTTACAGCTTTCCTTGATTAAAAAAATATATATAAGAAAACAAAAACATTTTTCCTTTATACTTATGGAAAGGTGAAATAAGATGAAGTCACAAGGTCTACTAATTGACTCCTTTGTGGCTATGTACTTGCAGACATTTTACAAAACAATACTACAGTGAACACAATTTCCCAATGACAATAGAAAAAAAAAGAAAAAAACATCATGCTTACTCTCATAACCTCTCCAAGCACACAGGAGTGAATACGTTATAAAAACATTTCAAAAGAATATCACAATTTACTTCTGGCTGATGACCTTATTCTAAGATTAATGTGACTATGCCCCCAGGCTGGTCAACCCATCTTCAATAGTTCTATCACTGAGGGTATGGTATATATCCTATGGAAGCCAAGCATATTAAAGTCTCACTGAGAAACGACAAACCTATGTCACTTAATAACATCTACTTCTAAATCCTCAAGGGAATCAGTACTCAGGAAGTGTGGAAGGCCCACTGTAATGCTGTGTTTGGAACTGCTTGTCCTGCTCGTCCAGACCAGTTGGACAAGATGTTTTGACCATTCAGAACCTGTACTATCTCATCCCAGACAAGTTGTCCACTTCGTCCATCTGGTCCTCCTGTGAAGGTGGACGAGCAGGATGAAATGACATCACAACAGCTTTTGTATGTAAATATTGACAGTTGCAGGTAACCACAAGATATAGATGGGTAATTTTATGAGCCTTTACTGGTGTTATCAAAGTATATTTTTGCATTTGTCAGTTGCAGGTAAGTTAAATATGCATCAAAGGAGTTACATGACCCCTAGAATGAGGTCTCATGCATATCCTGAGCCAGACAACTGCCTAGGTTAGAAGCAACACACATTACAATAGTACATCTGTCAGTACAGAAGTAAGGAAAGGATATTGGATAGCGATTTTTAAAATATTGAGACACTTGCATATCCAATAACTCTGTTATTTTTGAGTTGCGGATGAAGTACATAGAAGATAAGTTTCTTCGAATCACTCACTCTATCATTTGCATATATTATTTTTTGCCTAAAAGGTGGCTTTATGAAACTTAACCTGTACTGTCCAATGCTGAGTCTGTCCAACGCTCCCTCCTGCTGTGAACATGTGAGGTTTCTTTGGTTTTCTGGACGGAAGTTGGGGGGCCAACAGCCCCATGGGAGGGGGAGGGGGAACAGAAGAAACAGTTCCCTGCATCAGACAATAATGTAATTGATTCTGTGTATATTACTTATATTTTGCCCTGCAATTTCCCTGGTACCTTTCATGCCTTCCCGTGTTATCAGGGCCAAGAATGTGGGGGTTTGGGGGGTTTTCAAGCAACAATTTTGGTATACATTTGGATAGGAGAATGTGAGAAGAATCCATTGATGCCCAAACCGTCACGAACATATTTCCACCTACCTTGCAAACAACGTCAGAAATAACCCTAAACACTTCTTCAAAGTCTTTAAGTCGCGCAGACAGGACACAACGGCGATCACAGCCTTGAAAGACTACAACATCACTCTTGTAACTGACCCAGAACTCAAATCACAATTACTCAACACACACTTCCAGTCTTTCACACACAAAGATGATAATACACCTAACATTCCAGATAGACCTTATCCCCCAATCCTGCCGCTTGACATCATGACAAACGGTATACTGAAACTAATGACTACTCTTGACACAAACAAAGCCACTGGACCAGATCAGATCCCCGCCTTAATCCTCAAGTCCTGTGCCCCTGTCCTTGCCCCCATCCTTCAATCTATCTTTTCACAATCACTCGCCTCATTCACCCTACCAAATGACTGGCTTTATGCAAATATCGACCCCCCTCTTCAAGACAGTCGACAGAACTGACCCTACGAATTATCGCCCCATCTCTCTCACATCGATCGCCTGCAAAATTTTTGAGCACATAATACATAAACACATAATGAATCACATTGATACCCACAACATCCTTACAGACTCACAACATGGTTTTCGGCCCAGACGATCATGTGAGACCCAACTAATCACCACTCATCTTGACATTGTACGACAATTAGACAGACGTGACACCAAACATGTTAACGCCATACTACTTGACTTTGCCAAAGCCTTTGACAAAGTTCCCTATAAAAGACTAAATGACTCTTAAATTACGACATTACGGGATCACAGGACCAATACTTCACTGGATCACTGCTTTCTTTACGTGTAGGACCCAACACGTCTTACTCGACAAAGTATATTCTGACCCTGTCCCTGTCTCTTCTGGTGTCCCACAAGGCACCGTTCTTGGCCCCCTTCTTTTCCTTCTGTACATAAATGACCTTCCACTTTCGACTCCTAATTCTTCTACTAGACTTTTTGCTGACGACAGCCTTTTGTTACGACCTATAAAGACTGAAGACGACTGTAGACTCCTCCAACAAGACAGTGACGCGCTTGAACAGTCGGAAAGACTATGGCAAATGTCCTTTAGACCCGATAAATGCAAAGTTCTCCATTTCACAAGATCACACACACCTATCCACTACATCTACACCTTACACAACCATCCCTTAACATCTACAGCAACCCACAAATACCTCGGTATTCATCTTTCCAACAATCTCACCTTTAACACACACACCGACTTCATCATTAACAAAGCCAACAGAACACTGGGGTTTCTGAGAAGCCTACACTACTATACCCCAAACATTAAACACACAGCTTACAACATACTTGTACGTCCAACACTAGAGTACTGTGCGACCCCTACACTAAACACAACATTGAGAAACTCAAGCAGGTTAATACTAGGGCAGCCAGGTTTATTACTCGCAATTATTCACATACTCCTGGGATTACATCTCACATAAAAAACAGATTAACATGGACCTACTCGGGACACGAAGACAAGCACACAGACTTACAATCATGTACAAAATCACAAACCTTGTAGACATCAACAAACATGAATACTTACAGGCAGCACACTCACCCAACACAAGGAACTCACACACCAGTAAATTTGTCACATACCACACTAACACTAACTCTTACAAGCACTCATTCTTTCCACGTACTATATGCGACTGGAACAGGCTCCCACAACACATAATCGAAGCTGAAACACAACACTCACAAACAAACTAGATAAACACTTAACAATACAAACTCCTTCACAAACACCAACACTTCCGCTTGCACCTTGATCCTTTCCCCCTTCCCCCAGCAACCAATCGCTACTAATATGCGCGCTCATTTAGCGCCTTACGCATAAACATTGAGAACTAGATGGATTCTGTAAAAAGTGAGTTACATTTCAAGTTATTGTAGCATTATGGTTCATTTGCACAAAAATAGCCTTAGAAGAAAAGTGACTTGGTTTGTATTTGTCTATCAAGTTATTGTAGCATTATGGTTCATTTGCACAAAAATAGCCTTAGAAGAAAAGTGACTTGGTTTGTATTTGTCTATCATTTTATTTAGGTCTTATCTCCCAACTCAGCCACTACCTCGTTATGCATATTGTCCGAGTTTTTTTCTCTCACTCACATACCGCATAACTGTTATTATCAACTTGCGGAGGTAATACCACAGATGAAAAGTTTGTTCTTTCATTTTATCAAATGTAAAATTTACCCTCCTAATGAAGGCTGAGTGGAACAAACTATTCCCCAAAATCAGCGCTACAATAATTCCGGATAGCACGTGCAAGGAGATATTATCACGTTGCCTCGACCAACAATAGCCTGGCTGACTGAAAGACTTTGTATAAAGAACACAAAGTATCAAAGGAGGTAGGCCTCGTATTTCACGATGGTTGATTCACAGACGGTTGGAAATTTTACCTTATTAAATTAGTTAGCGTCTTACAGAAGTATGTCCACAAGGCAGCATGAATAACATGGACATTATTATTATGGTAAATGGCAACTCAGCCTTCCGCAGAAAACAGGAATTTTGACATTCGGAGGCATGACAGTTCTATTTTCTATTAAAAGTTAAATCTACACCGAAAACTTACAAACGCACACACGCACATATCATATATGTATATATATATATATATATATATATATATATATATATATATATATATGTATATATATATATATATATGTGTGTGTGTGTGTGTGTGTGTGTGTGTGTGTGTGTGTGTGTATGTATATATATATATATATATATATATATATATATATATATATATATATATGTATGCATATATACATATACACACACACACACATGTGTGTGTGTGTGTGTGTGTGTGTGTGTGTGTGTGTGTGTGTGTGTGTGTGTGTGTGTGTGTGTGTGTGTGTGTGTGTGTGTGTGTGTGTGTGTGTGTGTAGTGTTGTGTAGTGTAGTGTAGTGTAGTGTAGTGTAGTGTAGTGTACTGTAGTGCGGTGAACACATACACACACACAAACACATATCCACACACACGCACACGTATATGTGTGTGCACATATCCACACACAGGCACACATATATTTGTGTGTGTGTGTGTATGTGTGTATGTGTGTATTCATACGTATACTGTTGTATTAACTGATGCCTTTACATCTCGTGTTTTATAAGAATTTCATAACTTTGTTTTTTACTTACTTTTATGCATATTCATTTACCTACGGTACTGCTGCCTAACAATTTTCGCCACGAAAGGCGCTTGTTCTTGCACTACTACACGTTTATATACGAGAGGCATTTCACTACGGAAGTAAGTATACTACCTGAATATCCTTAAAAAATTCTAGAATCCCTCCATTCGTAGCAACATTTTATAAGATCTTGGTAATAAAGATGTCTAACAAAATCGGCAAAAAAGTGTCAAACCTGAGCAGTTGAAGGGCAGAGTGTTGAGGGCGCTGCGCACCTTGTTTCAAACCTTTTAAAAAATCGGACAAGTGGATTTATCAGAAATCGCTGACATGGTTTCGCAGTTTCATGCTTTGTGACCCTGTGTACCAAGTTGGGAAAGTTTAGATCATTAGCAACTCGAGGAGGTCATTACGTCAGATTTTGATGACGTTACAAAAGTTGCGATTCTGTTTCTTGGAAAAAGCACATAGGTCTTATTTTTATGCTGGCTGCACCTACATCCTGGCCGGATATCCTGAACTGGCCGGATGTTTCAATATTGTGGCTATTTCTGGAAGTGAGCTTAAACGATAATCAAGCAGTTAATCCCGAAGTTAATCCATCAGATTATAACAAGAACGAAAAATATAGAATTTTTGAAGGGTTACAGTAACCAATGTCTTGGCAGTAACCTTACGCAAATTCGTATTTTTATAGTAAACTAATGGATTTGATGCAGAACCTGTAAGGTAACAACTGATAACAGTTTAGTTCAATAATCATTTACGATGATTTGATGTTTTTGTTGTTGTTTTTTTTGAGACTGAAAAAATTGGAAATCACTTGAAAATCGGAAATCCCTGACAAATCTGTCTTGAAATCCGGAATTCCCAGCAAATTTGGGGGGGATTTCGGAAATCCCGGAAATCGTACGCTATTATGGGTAGTGAAAATGCCACTCGTTTATATAGGTCAGTGGCTCCCAACCTTTTGGTAAGGATACAGAATCCGTTATTCCGACTTCGGCCAAAGATACATTCTATGGGAACATTTCTGCGATCTCTCCTCTGGGAAGTATAATGAATTACTCGATCTTCTATCCCGCACTACGCGGTTGTCAAACAATAGGCCTCTTTTCCGGTGCCAAGAAACTGTCTAACTACACTAGAGGGTGTCGTTTTTTTTCATTTGCGACACTTCTCCGGGCCGATCGCGACAGCAACGCTGCCGATGCTTCTACGCTGTTGCCACAGGTGCGGCTCCACCCCCATTCCTAGGAATTGTACTCGAGTTGACGAATCTGATTTTGTTTTTGAATTGTATCAATTAACAAATCACTGGTTTACTGATGTAACATTAGGAAATAACAATAAATACAAGTTGTTAGTTATCAACATCTTCAAATTACAAATCAAACGACGGAAAACTATCGAAATCAGTTGAAAATGCGCGGGCCCTAAGCGCCTCCCATCATACTTCTTCATTCGTCCATCGACAATGGTTTCGAAGGTCACACTTCTTTAAATATTTTGAAAATGACACTATTTATTGATTGATATCAACTACATTCAAAAGGATATATAAGTTTGCGTCAGCATATTCAATTATATATATATGGTAAGTAAAATGAGTATGTAAAACCTAATATAAATTTTCATAATATTCTTTTGACCATTCGAACACATTCTGTAAACAAAACATGAGATACTTCCCCGTTTATTATTCGTCATGGAACACTTTTGGAGGCCTGAATATTGCCCAAGATTAAAGCATAAATGATATAAGAATAACAGTAACAAGCCTTACATGACATATCGCATAAAAATGTACACATACGAAAGACAAATCTGAACCTCGCTCTTCTTAGCCGTAGCCCTATTAATTGATACGAAAGCATATAAACCTTAAACTCTATATTATTATATATGGTAGTAATGTATATTTTGAATATATTTCTACATATATGTATATATATACATATACATACATAAATGCATATATATATACATATATATACGTATATATATATATATATATATATATATATATATATATATATATATATATATATATATATATATATATATATATATATATATATGCATGTGTATACATATGTTTAAATATATATGTATGTGTGTATACTGTATATATAGGTATGTATCTATATATACATTTCTGTATGTATATATATAATTCATATGCATATATGCACACATATATACACATATATACACGCGCGCGCGCGCGTAAATACTTTCAAACTAGTAGTTAGTGCAATAATATCCTCATTAACATCAAAGTTACTAATATTGCACCATACAGTGCAGCATCAACTCTGAACTTCCCATTTTCTCCCAATTTTAGAACGGGCAGAGGTGCTCCGCGCGCTCATCAGCCAGGTGCAGTTGCTTATATATGACTCCGCCCCCATAAATAGTGGCGGAGTCATGGGAATCTGTAGTACTACACCTTTTGGCGTCGGAAAAAAGGCCTAATGTCTCAATGCTCTCGACAGAGGCTGTTGCCATTGTGTAGACCACGCGTCCTAGAGGGAAGGATATTTTGTACACAATTTAGGGCAGCCATTGATAACCTGCAGCCTAGCGTGCCTCCTGAGTACTGTGCTTACCACAGTAAAGAGAAATATTGGTCGGAGTTGACAAATCATCATTACCCAGGTTCCCAGCCATATTGATATTAGGGGAAATGAGCTTGCTGGCAGATTACTGAGATTGGTAGGGGATGCCCCAAAATGCAGTCAGATGGTAATCCATTGCCCATGTTGATCATCATATTGCACAACGTACAGGCAATCCGGCCACCGCCGTAAGTACTCAATGGCGGTGTAGCAGGCGAAACAGCACTAAATAGAAACTGGCTACATATTTACAATGCCCGGCATCTCACTGATCTGATATATATATATAGATAGATAGATAGATAGATAGATAGATAGATAGATAGATAGATAGATAGATAGATAGATAGATAGATAGATAGATAGATAGATAGATAGATAGATATAGATAGATAGATAGATAGATAGATATATGTGTGTGTGCGTGCGTGTATGTGCGTCTGTGTTATATTATATTTATATTATATATATCTAATATATATATTAAACATATTTCATATATATCATACACAAACATATGTGTGTGCATATATATATATATATATATATATATATATATATATATATATATGTGTGTGTGTGTGTGTGTGTGTGTGTGTGTGTGTGTGTGTGTGTGTGTGTGTGTGTGTGTGTGCGTGCGTGCGTGCGTGCGTGCGTGCGTGCGTGTGTGTGTGTGTGTGTATGTGTGTGTGTGTGTGTGCGTGTGTGTGCATATACACGCACGAACACGCATATATATACTGTTTTATTATTCATACAGACACACGCACACACAGAGAGACACGTGTACATGTATATATATATATATATATATATATATATATATATATATATATATATATGTATATATGTATATATATATGTATGTTACGTACACACACACACACACACACACACACACACACACACACACACACACACACACACACACACACACACACACACACACACACACACATTTATATATATATATATATATATATATATATATATATATGAATATGTATATGTATGTATGTGTGTATATATATATATGTATATATATATATATATATATATATATATATATATATATAGAGAGAGAGAGAGAGAGAGAGAGAGAGAGAGAGAGAGAGAGAAAGGGGGAGAGTAGTACCAATTAGAAATACTGAATTTGCATTATCAGTGACAGCACTGAAAGGTAGTGTGCCTTCAGTTGATTACTTTTGCTAAAAGTGGGTTATGGGCTCAAAAAAATTAAAAACCACTGTCCTGGCACATCGTTATGTTACTGTTTGTCACTACCCTCTTGATCTGCTACTGTACCAGACCTGCTTTTTCTTGTAATACAATTATTGGATATAGCATACTGCATAGTATGCCATGCGGTTCCCACGTGCGTTCCCACGCTCGCTGTCTGCCCTCGCTTCACACCCAAGCCATGCTTGTGCTCTGTGCCCCCCTCTGCTCCGAATTTAAGGGAGGCCAACAATGACCCACTCTCACACCTTCAGCGACCTTTGCTGTGACCGGGAGTGACCGCTCACCCGGCGGCTGACCGGGCGATCACCAGTCCATGTGGCCGCACTGGCCTCGGCTCCCGTCAGCATCACCAGCTACAGTGCGTTATTCATATTGCGATTCTCGTGTATACATTTAAAAGTGCGTGTAACTCTTAGAAATAAAGAGATCAGCCACTAAATGTATCACTAGCCACCGCCTGTAATTCAACTACACTATATAGAAGGGCCTGTTAGTACCCTCTTATAGAGCAATATAGGGTGCAATACTGCATACTGCATAGTATAGCATACTGCAAGCTCGCAGCCTACGTGTGTCCATATCTAGACCACGTGCGTGCCCACTCTGTCTGCCCCTCGCTTCACCCCAAGCTACACTCTCTAAGAATAGAAGCCACGCCGCGAGCCAAGGGATATATAAGGTCATCAAGCTGACCCGATCTCTCCCTCAAGTTCCAGGCTAGTACAGTGGTAACGTGTCGGCTTCTCATCCGAGGGGTCGGCGGTTCGCGCCCCGCCCAGGCGCGCGAGAAGTTGCAATTGTCGTTCGAAGGTTACTGCTGTGACTGGGCACCACGGTGGGTAAGGACTAAACTCTGTCGCGTCAGCACTCGATAACACACGTTGATCGAGTCGACATTAGTCGGCACAGCCCGGGCTCCCCCATAGCCCGGGCGAGGGTCAGCTTCGCATATCGAACTTATCCTTATCCTTGACCCGATCTCATTTCTCAATCCGCCACACCTCGACGAGCCGGCCCTTGACCAGCCCGGTCGTTCCTGAACAGAGTTGACCGTTCCTCCCGGCTTCTGCCTCTCCTGGGCCAGGCCGGAGGGTCACCCTCAGCACCGCCAGATACCCTGTTTTTGTATCATTATAACTAGCGCGTGTAACTCTTAGAAATAAAGAGAACAGCCACTAAAGTGTATCACTAGCCGCCACCTGTAATTCAACTACACTATATAGAAAGGCCTGTTAGTACCTTTTATAACAATTCCAAATCGCAATGCTGACAAGAACAATTTACAGAAGTTAGTCTTGATGAAGATTTGATAGGCAAATAAGTATCTCTTACGTTCTATGCCCATTTAAACATTCAGAGTGTGATTATCATTGCGAGTGCAGCTGAACAAAAGGTCGGTGTTTAATCATCTTTGAATCTAAATGAAAGCTTATTAACCGCACCACACCCTCTGCTGATACTCTGTTAATAGTTGAAAAGATTTTCGCTTGGTGTAAAGACAGGCTGTAAAGAATGTTCTGAATATATTTTCTCGTACGGGCAGTGGCGTCCAAGGTCTATTATAGAGACCTTGGTGGCGTTGGGGTAGAAATCCCATTTTTTAATTTAATGAAAGGCGTATCAGTGAAAATAACGGATCTCCGTCTTGTGGTCTGACTTGAACTTGCTGGGAAAGGACAGCGTCTCGAATCTTCTTATTCAACTATAAGAAAAATAAAACCAAATATCTGCAATTACCAAGTGACAATAAATCATAACCATGTTCTCTATTTTCCTGTACGTTATTTGGTTGACGCGCTGACTTCTGCATACAGCAGTGCATATAGCAATTGCCATTGCTTAGAAACATTTAAAACCAGCGAAGGATATCTGTGTTTATATGAATAAACGTCTAAAACCAAAACTACCAATTTATCATATTTAGGAAAGAAGAGTAAGTTCAGTAAATAAAGACAGTAAGAATAATACCGATGACATCCTGAACTATTATTTTTCCCACACGGGAAATTGTCACCTGGTAATAATCTAAATCAGCTCTCAAAACTTTGATTTTCCAAAGGAGGTGACGATACAGGTAATCAGTCACATGTCCAATTTCAGCATGATCCACGCTGACGTCACTGAAATAGTTGCGTTATTTCTCGCAGCAAGTCGTCTGCTTTCCACTCGCGCCTCTCTGGCCATCGAGAAATGCACACGGAAGGATGTCCTTTCCACAACCTGGAACTACGAATTTTACACAGATTCTTTTGCACAATATACCGTTTACATATAGAAAGTATTCTCTGTATTAAACACTGGGCTTTGGGCAATAGCTAGTATTTATGTTATTTTATATAGTTGAATTGAATAATCTGAGCTCCATTTTTATTTCCGATTTATCTAAGTAAACAACGATGGCTGTTCGAAAACGAACCTACTCGTCAGGCTCTGATGCCTCCGAAAGATTTATCTCAATTAATGAACGGCCCGTGGATGACATTTCTCTGGAATTCTTTTATAAACCTCATACAATCACGCTGCTGATCGTTATTATATCTGGGCTGATCTACTTTGCATTTACAAGGTAAGTGAGAGTTAGTACATCGTAAGGTGAGAGCCAATACTAACACTATCATGTGTTTTCCCTAGATTATTGTTTTTGATATGGAATGCCAACCATAATATTTTTCTTAGGAAAATAGCTCTTGATTTTGGACCTTAAGTAATGTTAATATCGAGGTGAGATCGATATGGTGCCGAAGTTACCCCAGAATTTTCGGTATAGTTGCAGTTTCCAATATCCATTTAGTACAAGGTAAACTTTGCCCATAATGGACAGAAAGACTTAAAATACAACACTTTTCATGTCTGGTGTAATCATCAAGAGTTGATAATAAGAAATTGGTAATTTTCTATACAAAGTCCACCTCTCCGAAATCGACGATTTTGGTACCATTGGATTCCTAGCACTGTCCACATTGCAAATATATAGTTTTTATTGCGTGGAAACCCCCCTATAGCGACAAACTTAGCCCTGATAGCAGGGGAGGGCATGAAAGGTTCTAGGAAAAATGCGGGGTTAAATATCAGTAATAATATAACCCACAGTGAAAATAACCATGGTTATTCACATGATTTTCCATTGCAGGGGCTGTGCCCCCTGCAAACCCCTCCCCCTTGGGGGCTACCAACCCCCACTGAGGAAACAAAACCTCCACCATGTATTCCCAGCAGGCTAGAACGTTACGCAAATATCATCAATGTTGGAGCGGTGGACGTAATATTACAATTATTTCATAACATTCCCACTGAATCAGCATACTAACCGTGACATAGTCAGCATTGTATACAGAGACGATTGTAGTATAATCAGGATGAACAGGGTATACCGCCCCCCAACCCCTGCTGAGGAAACAAAACCTCCACTATGTATTCCCAGCAGGCTAGAGCGTTACACAAATATCGTCGATGTCAGAGCGGCAGACGTAATATTACA
>NC_091572.1:15180154-15185154 GCF_042767895.1 Penaeus vannamei
GCTCATTGATAATTGCTAAAGCATACTGCTTAAGTACAGCAGGAGGGACACTGTCTTTTTTTTGGGGCAGTCGCATAAAATACACTTAGGTCCGACATTTTCCACGGTGGAGTAGAATGCCCATGTAGGGTCTTAGTTATGGATATGTTCAGCTGAGACAAGTGTTTACATGTTACTTGTTGCCATGGATTTCAATTTGAATCGATGGTGTCATTCAAAGTTAGCTCCACTATTCTATGTTTTAGTTGTTTTTGGAACTCTGTATAATAGAGGGGTTCTCTTATTGCTTTGACGCTAAATGTGGTGTTTATGTATAATATTCTTTCATAGAGAGACGGCAAATTAAGTTCTGTTCTCATATTAACAACCCTTGTTGTCCTAGGGGCACCGAGAATAAGCCTCATGGCCTCATTTAGTACAATTTCTAAGCTAGTCAACTCTGATTCCTTGTATAATACTAGGTGCAATGCATGATAATCTATGACCGACCGTATGTATGACAGGTAAAAGAGTCTAGCAATATTGACATTAATACCATGGTCTTTGCTGACAAGTGTCCTAAGTGGCTTCAACCGTTCCCACAGCCTTTTCTTCAGGTTTTGTATGAACTCTGCATCATTAACAGCCACCCTGAGATATTTGTATTGGTGACAGAGATCTAGCTCAACATCATTGATGTGAAACCTTGGCAGAGGGATTGTTTTAGGGT
This sequence comes from Penaeus vannamei, assembly GCF_042767895.1. NCBI lineage: Eukaryota > Metazoa > Arthropoda > Malacostraca > Decapoda > Penaeidae > Penaeus > Penaeus vannamei. Next base: position 15,180,864 of record NC_091572.1, read on the forward strand.
TAAGTGCCTTGGTTTTTTCAGTCAATATTATCAAGCCACACTCTGTAGCCCTTGCTGAAAGCACATCAAGATGTGTTGCATTCTTTCCTCGGATGAGGATTTATTGCAAATATCATCGGCATAGCAAATAATGGAGTCATTGCCCTCAAGTGGTATATCGCCTAGTAATCTATGCATTAGGATGTTAAATAGCATGGGACTAAGTACGCCTCCCTGAGGTGTGCCGAGTTCAAACACTTGTATGAGTACTCTTAACACCCCTGAAGAAAACCTGAGCCGATCGATTAGATAGATACATTTGAATCCATGTTAACAGTTTTCCCTGAATACCAAAGCTAGCTAGTTGCTCAAGGATCATTTCTCTGTTTGCAATATCAAAGGCAGATTGAAGATCAAGAAATACGGTTTGCATGCCTGGTATTGAGTTTAAGTATTTGCAAAACAATGCTGACTGCTACGTCCTGGGAGAAATTCATACAGCCTGGGGGATAACTTGAGTGTGTTCAGAATTATTCTCTCAAGTACTTTACACAGACAGGAGGTCAAGGAAATTGGTCTGTATTTGTCAGCGTTGGATTTGGGTATAGGGATGATTAAACTTTTAGTCCAGGAGCTTGGAAGGATTCCTTGTGATAGGCTGAGTTTATACAGGTGTAAGAGTGGGTTGCCTGGCACCTGCGCAATGAGGCGAAGAACACTGTAAGTAATGCCATCCTCGCCAGGGGCTGTTGCCTTGCCTTTCACAAGGGCTATTCTCAGTTCCCACTCGGTTATTTCGGCAAAGTCGGATGGGTCAATAGCAGCACAGGCTACTGCTATATTGAATTTTCTATCTATTTTTGACTTGTTGAGGTGATCTTTTATCCCTTTTGGAAGTGAGCTCAGCTGAGAGTTTTCAGCCCACTGCTTCAGCAGCATATTAGCCTGTTCTTGTGGGGTGTGAAACTGTGGTGTTGTGGGAGCTTTACCTGTCAGCTTATTAATCTTTCTCCATATATCAGCCATGGAAGTTTGACTATTGATGCTTTACAAAAATTGTTCCCAGTGTTTACTACGAATCTCAGTTTTTAGTTCTCTGAATTCTTTATTGGCTTTAAGAAACTGAATAAGATTGTCTGATGTCTTGTTATCTTTATAGCAATTGGCAAGCTCCTGAACTCATCTATGTTCCATGGCTAAAATTGGGGGCATGGCGGGCTTGGGGGCTCTTTTTCTTCGAGAGTTTTCGTGAACAGACCCACGTGTTATAGTAGTCAGTGACAACTTTGATTAAATCCTGAGAGAAATTTTCAACTGTTGTTACTTCATATGTGTTGTACCAATCAAAGACACGTGCCTTGAAGTGATGCTTCAAGCCCGGTGGGATGATTATTCTAAGCCTAGGTGTTTTAGGGGCTGAATTGTTGTCAACAGTATAGTCAGTTCAGATTGCAAAGTGGTCACTAACTAATTCTCGTACCAGTGAGGTACAGACATTACCATGAACTAGATTTTTGCCAAATACGTAATCTAACCTGCCACCTCCCAAATGAGTTTCTATTTCTGTGTCATATACTGTCAGTGATTTACTGTTAATGAAATGTTTGAATTCTTCCCCATTACTATTACGCTGGCTGTCTCCAAAGTGTGGGTGCCTTGCATTAAGGTGGCCCATGCATAACGTGCCTTGGTTGTGAAAATTGGGTAAAGAACTAGCCAGAAATTTTGACGATCTGGCATACATGTTATATAGTGAAAAATACCCAGAGGCAGTCTGAATTTTTAAATGATGAAATTGAACATCAGTGTTCTCGGATTTTTTAACTAATTTATGTGGCAATGTTACCTTCACATACATCAACAATCCAGTCATGGCTGTATTCACATAAGAATGATATCCCTTAATTGAAGGTGCAATTTTCATTTTAGCAGCAGCAGCAAAAGGTTCTTGCAAGCAAATCACATCAATATTATATTTACGAATATAAAACTCTAGGTCACTCAGCCTAGGCTTAATACTACGCATTTTCCATGATATGAATTTAATTGTGCGTCTATCCATATGTGAGTAGTGTATTATTATGTAATCTGTACTTCATGCGCTTATATCCATTAATATTACGGAATTTAGGTTCACATAAGAAACATATAACTTCATGAATAATGTAGATTCTATTACAGATGATTGTCCAAAGCTTAAAAGTACTTTTAACCATGTCAAAGATTAGGTCTTAGTTTTGTCCCACTTTTTAGCACAGTCCCCTCGGTTGTTGTGCTGGGTGTACCTGGGGGGCTGGTGATGTCACTGGACTCATCGTCTGACTCGGTGCTGCAGTGTCCGTCGCTGCTGTCAGCGCTGACACGCCCACTCTGGTTATCAGCACTAATCTCCTGACATCGTATCTGCTCGCTCGTTTCTTTAACACTAATAGCAGCACTAGTATCTCAACAATGACAGTCCCTTTTTATTTTTTCCTTGTCCTGTCTCAAGTTATTGTTTTCTTGTCTCAGAGCTTTGATTTCCTTTAGAAGCTCCAGCACATTTATGTCACTATGGTCAGCTGGCGTGACGTCACTTCTTCCACATGATTGTGTGGGGGATTCCCCGGCCAGGCCTGCGGTCATCCCTGCCCGAGGGTGAGGGACAGCTGCCTCGGCTGGCGCCTGGGGGGGGAGGGGGGACGTGGTCTTAAGCTCTGTGATGATTAGCATCATCTTGTTCACCTGCTCCGTCAACAACGCAACCATGTCGTGTAGTTCGGCTACCTCTGCATCCCCAGTCGCCGACAGCCCCGGGAAGTCTCTGCAGCTGGTGACATCACACACGGCATGGTTGAGCACTCCCCAGGCACGCTGGCCGCTGGTTGGGCTAGGAGGGTCGTTGCCGGGGCCACAGGGGGTGGGGGGGAGGGGCCAGGGCAGGGAGGGCCGCGCTGGTCACTCGCGGTCGGTGCCGGGGCCACAGGGGGTGGGGGGGAGGGGCCAGGGCAAGGAGGACCGCGCTGGTCACCTCCAATAAGTCCCCCAGTAAGGTTTTCTATATAGCTCTGTTGGGAACGAGCGACATAGATATATGGTGAGGAGAGCGTGTCCCCTCGCACAAGGTCAATGGGTGTACCCCGCAGGTTTGAAGATGGGTTGCCAAGGTCCTGTAGCCATTTCTTTTTTTTTCTTTTTTTTTTTTTTTTGTGGTGCCTTCAGGGAAGGTGAGATGGACGTAGTCTTTCCTCGGTGCGAGTGGCGTCTTACTGGCGTTAGTCAGCCCTCTTTTCTTTTTCTTTTTCGGGCCCATTAACGTGAAGCCGTCACCTCCTTGGTCAGCGTCGGCGTCATCCACCTGGGCAACGGCATCACCATCATTTCGTGCCTCTTGCATGGCGATGGGTTCAGCGGGACTGTCCACTAAATTACAGGCTGAAATGCACTTTTCATCCATGGGAGGGGTGGGACAGTTATCCCGCGAGTCCTCCCCCTCAGTGTTTACTTTGCGGTTTTCCCCCATCGTGGGGGTGGTAACTGTGGCGCCTGGCGCGCCTGGCTTGCCCGCCTTGTGACAGGTGAATTATGGTGCTCGGGACAACGGTGCACTCAGTTCCAACGGTCACTAACACAGTACTTGGCACTTGGTGGAGGAATGAATTCAATTGAATTTAAAACATAACCATGTTCACATCACTACTCTCATGACGTTTCAATTGCGAGGTATATGTGCACCTAAAGATTCATGGACAATTTCCTCGTACAGGACACCAGAGATCCATGTGTAAGGGGTGAGGGCACTGGAGCAGGGCACCACACGACCTCTTCGTGTGAGGTCACGGAGTGTACTGACGGGAGTCTGAGTGTGAAAAATGGCTACGCAGCCCTGTAGAGTTATACATTCTTGCTCCGCATAGGTAAAGAGAGCTGAGTCATCGCTCTTTGATGCTCCGGCCATGCCAAGAAAAGGAGAATATGATTCCCACATGACTGGAGAATGGTTATTCTGTCGACCAATATTATACATTGTAAAACCCATTAGAGCAACAATAATAGGTAAATAATAGATAAATATATCAATAATAAATATTTTGTACATGTTTTGTCATGTAAAATGTATAAATAATAAATAGGAAAAAGATTGCGATTATTAGGTCCTTCACATTTTAACGCATAGCACACATATTTTCAGTCCGATTTGAACTTGTTATGGCTCATTTTGTAGCTGAATAATAGTTCTATTACATGCTGCCATAAGGATATGCAGTATTTTCATGTGCTTCTTATAAAAGTGACTTATATTTTCGAAATCTTCTATTAGGGTGTTTTAACA
>NC_091572.1:15249878-15252378 GCF_042767895.1 Penaeus vannamei
TTTGCGTCAGGATGATCGGTTGCCTCTACTGTCGAGGGAACTGGGGAGGCTGAGAGTTGAGGTGGCTGCTCTCTCGGAGGTGAGGAGGCCTGGCAGCGGCATGACCTGTGTAGGTGGCTACACCTATTACTGGTCGGGCCGCAGCGATGGCCACCATCTCCAGGGAGTAGCCATTGCCGTCTCCAGCAGACTCCAGCCCTCGGTAGTAGAGGTTACTCCTGTTGATGAGTGTATAATGGTATTGAGATTGAAGCTTTCTTTTGGCTTCATGTCTCTTATTGCTGTGTACGCTCCTACCGATGTTTGTAAACTTGACGTGAAACAGATGTTCTACGCCAAACTTACATCTGTGGCAGACAGATGTCCCCGACGAGATATTCGCATTGTTCTGGGCGACTTCAATGCAGTATCGGGCTGTGATCGAGCTGGCTATGAGATGTCTGTCGGTCCCCATGGTTCAGGAGCTGATGCCGGTAGCGAGAATAGCCTCCTTTTCCGGGACTTTGCTAGGTCCCAGAAATTGAGGATTTCTGGCTCCTGGTACCAGCGCCCAGACCCACATTGCTGGACATGGTACAGTGATGCGGGTAACGCAGCTAAGGAGATCGACCACATACTTGTTAGCACTCGTTGGAGGATCCTTCAGAATTGCAGGGTGTACAGGAGTGCTGAGTTCTGTGGTACTGACCATAGATTGGTTGTGGCTACCCTCCGGGTCCACTTCAAAACCCCCCAGAGGTCAAATGATCACCCTAGGGTGTTTCATTTGGACAGGCTGAGGGAGGGGGAGTGTGCCCGTGGGTTTGCTGAGGAAATCTCTGATCGTTTCGCAGTGCTTGGCAGTCTGACAGACCCTGTTCTTCTGTGGGATAACTTTAAGCGTGAAACGCTTGATGCAGCTCAAGATACGATTGGTGTACGCCCGAGAGCAGTACAGAATTCCATCTCGCGGGAGACACTGGAAGCCACAGATGCATGTCGTGCGGCTCGTCTGACAGGGGATCAGGAATTGCACCGTTCTCATGTGCGCAGAACTCGGTCCCTGTTAAGAAGGGACAAGGAACAGTTTATTAGGAGTCTTGCAGAGGAGGTAGAAGGCCATTTCTTAGTAAATAACCTTCGTCCTGCATACCAAGCCCTGAGAAAGCTGAACTCCAAGCCCTCTTCACAGGTGACAGCAGTTTGCTCAGTAAGTGGTCAGATCGTTTCAGATCCTGTTGCGGTGCGGGGACGTTGGGCTGAGTATTTTGAGCAGCTGTACCAGGTTGACCCACCAACAGTTAACTTGGATGCGGGTAGTGTCGAGATCCCGCTGCCGGATCCACCTATCAGTGAGGACCCTCCCTCCCTAACTGAAGTTAGGGGGGCGATTTCCAAGCTGAAGAGTGGTAAAGCAGCTGGTATCTGTGGCATACCAGCTGAACTGTTAAAGGCTGGTGGTGAACCTATGGCACGGGGGTTACATGCTGTCCTGGCTGCCGTATGGTGGTCCGGTACCGTTCCTCCTGACCTGTTGAGGGGTGTGGTCATCCCTCTCTGGAAGGGGAAGGGGGACCGTTGGGACTGCAGCAATCACCGAGGCATCACACTGCTCAGTGTACCAGGCAAGGTTCTCGCCCACATCCTTCTGAGATGTATCAGAGACCATCTACTGAGGCACCAGAGACTGGAGCAATCTGGATTCACTCCAGGTAAGTCCACAATAGACCGTATCCTCGCGCTTCGAGTCATTGTAGAGCGCCGTCGTGAGTTCGGGCGTGGGCTGCTTGCAGCCTATATCGACCTCAAGAAGGCGTTCGATACGGTGCATCGGGAGTCACTTTGGGAGATCCTGAGGCTGAGAGGAATACCAACAAGGATTATTGGACTAATAGTAAGCCTGTATACTGGTACTAAAAGTGCTGTAAAGTGTGCTGGGGGCCTGTCAAGCTTCTTTCCTGTTAGTTCAGGAGTGAGGCAAGGCTGTGTCCTTGCACCAATGCTTTTCAACACTTGCATGGACTGGATACTGGGCAGAGCTACTTTTCAAAGTCATTGTGGGGCAACGCTGGGTAATATCAAGGTTACAGACCTTGACTTTGCTGATAACGTTGCCATTCTATCTGAGTCTTTGGAAACCCTAGTGGCGGCTCTCGATGCATTTAGCAATGAAGCGAAGCCCCTGGGTCTAGAGGTCTCCTGGACCAAGACCAAGGTCCAGGAATTTGGGGACTTGATAGGAGAACCTGTTCAGTCGGTACGTGCTTGCGGCGAGGACATTGAAGTCACAGAGAGCTTTACATACCTTGGTAGTGTAGTTCATTATTCTGGGCTGGCAGACCATGAAGTCAGCAGACGGATTGGCCTGGCAGCAGGGGTCATGAACTCTCTCAACAAGAATATTTGGAGATGTCGGTACCTGTGCAGAAGGACCAAGCTTCGGGTTTTCAAGGCCCTGATAATGCCAGTTTTGCTATACGGTAGCGAAACCTGGACATTGTCCTGTGCCTTGGAGGCTCGT
>NC_091572.1:15336213-15358474 GCF_042767895.1 Penaeus vannamei
TTGTCAATGATAAAGGAATACTCATAGTAATCATCATAATTACCTGAATTAATGTTAAAATCCTCGTAATTACCTGAATTAATGTTAAAAAATTACCATAGAAAAGCGAAAAGGTTTTTTATCGATATTTCTCTGAAAAGGCTGTAATACGCTAGATTTTGCCGTTTTTTTTCGACTTTTGGGATTTTATTACTTCTGGCTTTTATTTCATTATAAATGGACTGAATGATAATTATTATCATCATTATTATCATTACTGTCATCATTTTTATGATTATTGTCATTATAGTCATTATCATCATGATTATCATTATTATTATCATCATTATTGCAGTTATAATAATTATTATGCTAATTATTATTGCTATTTTTATCATTATAACTATTTATATAATGATAATAGCAATAATGATGATCTTAGAAATAATAATGACAATAATAATAATTATAATGGCAATGATAATGATATTATTATTTCTATTGCCATTATTAGTATGGAAATTATTGGAATAGAGTTAATTATTGCTATTATTGCAGTAATTCTCAAGATTATCATTATAATTATGACTTTATCATTATTATCATTATTATTGTCATTATCATTGTCATTATCATCATAATTATCATCATTATTGTCAATAATAAAGGAATCATCATGGAAATCATCATAATTACCTGAATTAATGTTAAAATCCTCATAATTACCATTAAAAAGCTAAAGTTTTTTTTTTCGACGTTTCTCTCAAAAGGCTGTAATACGTTAGATTTTACCGTTTTTCGACTTTTGTGATTTTATTCCTTCTGACCTTTATTTAATTATAAATGGACTGAATGATAATTATTATCATCATTATTATCATTACTGTCATCATCTTTATGGTTATTATCATTATATTCATTAACATCATGATTATCATTATTATTATCATTATTGCAGTTATAATAATTATTATGATAATTATTATCGCTATTTTTATCATTATAAGTATTTATATAATGATAATAGCAATAATGATGATCTTAGAAATAATAATGACAATAATAATAATTATTATGAGAATGATAATGTTATTATTTTTATTGCCATTATTAGTATGGAAATTATTGGAATAAAGTTAATTATTCCTATTATTGTAGTAATTATCAAGATTATCATTATAATTATGACTTTATCATTATTATCATTATTATTGTCATTCTCATTGTCATTATCATCATAATTATCATCATTATTGTCAATAATCAAGGAATCATCAGGGAAATCATCATAATTACCTGAATTAATGTTAAAATCCTCATAATAACCATTAAAAAGCGAAAAGGTTTTTTTTCGACGTTTCTCTCAAAAGGCTGTAATACCCTAGATTTTGCCGTTTTTTCGACATATGGGAATTTATTTCTTCTGGCCTTTATTTCATAAATGGACTGAATGATAATTATTATCATCATTATTATCATTACTGTCATCATTTTTATGATTATTATCATTATTGTCATTATCATCATGATTATCATCATTATTATCATCATTATTGTAGTTATAATAATTATTATGCTAATCATTACTGCTATTTTTATTATTATAACTATTTATATAATGATAATAACAATGATAATGATTCATAGAAATAATAATGACAATAATAACAATTATACTGACAATGATAATGATGTTATTACTATTTCTATTGCTATTATAAGTATGGAAATTATTGGAATATAGTTAATTATTGCTATTATTGCAGGAATTATTAAGATTATCATTCTAATTATGATTTTATCATTATTATCATTATTATTGTTATTATCATTGTCATTATCATCATAATTATCATCATTATTGTCAATAATAAAGGAATCATCAGGAAAATCATCATAATTACCTGAATTAAGGTTAAAATCCTTATAATTACCATTAAAAAGCGAAAAGTTTTTTTTTCGACGTTTCCATGAAAACGCTGTAATATTTTCCCGTTTTTTCGACTTTTGGGATTTTATTACTTCTGGCTTTTATTTCATTATAAATGGGCTGAATGATAATTATTATCATCATTATTATCATTACTGTCATCATTTTTATGATTATTATCATTGTAGTCATTATCATCATCATCATTATTATTATTATCATTATTGTAGTTATAATAATTATTATGCTAATTATTATTGCTGTTATTATAATTATAACTATTTATATAATGATAATAGTAATGATGATCTTAGAAATAATAATGACAATAATAATAATTATAATGACAATGATAATGATGTTATTATTTCTATTGGCATTATAAGTATGGATATTATTGGAATGGAGTTAATTATTGCTATTATTGCAGTAATTCTCAAGATCATCATTATAATTATGACTTTATCATTATCATTATTATTGTCATTATCATCATAATTATCATCATTATTCTCAATAATAAAGGAATCATCAGGGAAATCATCATAATTACCTGAATTAATGTTAAATTCCTCATAATTACCATTAAAAAGCGAGATGTTTTTTTTTCGACGTTTCTCTGAAAAGGCTGTAATACGCTATATTTTGCCGTTTTTTCGACTTATGGGATTTGATTACTTCTGGCCTTTATTTCATTATAAATGGACTGAATGATAATGATTATCATCATTATTATCATTACTGTCATCATTTTTATGCTATTATCATTATAGTCATTATCATCATGATTATCATTATTATCATCATTATTGCAGTTATAATAATTATTATGCTAATCGTTATTGCTATTTTTATCATTATAACTATTTATATAATGATAATAGCAATAATGATGATCTTTGAAATAATAATGACAATAATAATAATTATAATGACAATGATAATGATGTTATTATTATTTCTATTGCCATTATTAGTAAGGAAATTATTGGAATAGAGTTAATTATTGCTATTATTACAGTAATTAGCAAGATTATCATTATAATTACGACATTATCATTATTATCATTATTATTGTCATTATCATTGTCATTATCATCATAATTATCCTCATTGTCAATAATAAAGGAATCATCAGGGAAATCATCATAATTACCTGAATTAATGTTAAAAACCTCATAATTACCATTAAAAAGCGAATAGGTTTTTTTTCGACGTTTCTCTCAAAAGGCTAGATTTTGCCGTTTTTTTCGATTATTCCGATTTTATTACTTCAGGCCTTTATTTAATTAAAAATGGACTGAATGATAATTATTATCATGATTATTATCGTTACTGTCATCAATTTTATGATTATTATCATTATAGACATTATTATTATCATTATCATTATTATTATCATCATTATTGCAGTTATAGCAATTATTATGCTAAGTATTATTGCTATTTTAGCATTATAACTATTTATATAATGATAATAGCAATAATGATGATCTTAAAAATAATAATGACAATAATAATAATTATAATGGCAATGATAATGATGTTATTATTATTTCTATTGCCACTATTAGTATGGAAATTATTGAAATAGAGTTAATTATTGCTATTATTGTAGTAATATTCAAGATTATCGTTATAATTATGACTTTATCATTATTATCATTATTATTGTCATTAATATTGTCATTATCATCATAATTATCATCATTATTGTCAATAATAAAGGAATAATCATGAAAATCATTATAATTACCTGAATTAATGATAAAATTCTCATAATTACCATTAAAAAGCGAAAAGGTTTTTTTTCGACGTTTTGCCGTTTTTTCGACTTTTAGGATTTAATTTCTTCTGGCCTTTATTTAATTATAAATGGACTGAATGATAATTATTATCATCATTATTATCATTACTGTCATCAATTTTATTATTATTATCATTATAGTCATTATCATCATTAATATCATTATTATTATCATTATTGCAGTTATAATAATTATTATGCTAATTATTATTGGTATTTTATCATTATAACTATTTACATAATGACAGTAGCAAAATGATGATAGTAATTATAATGATAATAATAATAATTATAATGACAATGATAATGATGTTATTATTTTTTTGCCGTTATTAGTATGGAAATTAATTATTTAATTAATTAAGTTAATTATTGCTATTATTGCAGTAATCATGAAGATTATCATTATAATTATGACTATCATTATCATTATTATTGTCTTTATCATTGTCATTATCATCATAATTATCATCATTATTGTCAATAATAAAGAAATCATCAGGGAAATAATCATAATTACCATTAAAAAGCGAAAAGGGTTTTTTGCGACGTTTCTCTCAAACGGCTGTAATACGCTAGATTTTGCCGTTTTGCGACTACTGAGATTTTATTACTTATGGCCTTTATTTCATTATAAATGGACTGAATGATAATTATTAACATCATTATTATCATTACTGTCATCATTTTTATGATTATTATCATTAGAGTCATTATCATCATGATTATCATTATCATCATTATTGCAGTTATAATAATTATTATGCTAATTATTATTGCTATTTTTATCATTATAACTATTTATATAATGATAATAGCAATAATGATGATCTTAGAAATAATAATGACAATAATAATAATTATAATGGCAATGATAATTTTATTATTATTTTTATTGCCATTATTAGTATGGAAATTATTGGAATAGAGTTAATTATTACTATTATTGCAGTAATTATCAAGATTACAATTATAATTATGACTTTATCATTATCATTATTATTGTCATTCTCATTGTCATTATCATCATAATTATCATCATTATTGTCAATAATAAAGGAATCATCATGGAAATCATCATAATTACCTGAATTAATGTTAAAATCCTCATAATTACCTGAATTAATGTTAAAAGGTTTTTTTTTCGACGTTTCTATCAAAAGGCTGTTAAACCCTAGATTTTGCCATTTTTTCGACTTTTGAGATTTGATTACTTCTGGCCTTTATTTCATTATAAATGGACTGAATGATATTTATTATCACCATTATTATCATTACTGTCATCAATTTAAAGATTATTATTATTATAGTCATTATCATCATGATTATCATTATTATTATAATCATTATTGCAGTTATAATAAATATTATTCTAATTATCATTGCTATTTTTATCATTATAACTATTTATATGATGATAATAGCAATAATGATGATCTTAGAAATAATAATGACAATAATAATAATTATAATGGCAATGATAATGATGATATTATTATTTCTATTGCCATTATTAGTATGGAAATTATTGGAATAGAGTTAATTATTGCTGTTATTGCAGTAATTATCAAGTATATAATTATAATTATAACTTTATCATTATCATTATTATTGTCATTATCATTATCATTATCATCATAATTATCATCATTATTGTCAATAATCAAGGAATCATCAGGGAAATTATCATAATTACCTGAATTAATGTTAAAATCCTCATAATTACCTGAATTAATGTTAAAATCCTCATAATTACCATTAAAAAGCGAAAAGGGTTTTTTTCGATGTTTTCTCAAAAGGCTGTAATACTCATGATTTTGCCGTTTTTTCGACATTTGGGATTTGATTACTTCTGGCCTTTATTTCATTATAAATGGACTGAATGATAATTATTATCTTCATTATTAACATTCCTGTCATCATTTTTATGATTATCATCATTATAGTCATTATCATCATGATTATCATTATTGTTATTATTACTGCAGTTATAATAATTATTATGCTAATTCTTATTGCAAATTTTATCATTTTAACTATTTATATAATGATAATAGCAATAATGATGATCTTAGAAATAATAATGACAATAATAATAATTATAATGACAATGATAATGATGATATTATTTTTTCTATTGCCATTACTAGTATGGAAATTATTGGAATAGAGTTAATTATTGCTATTATTGCGGTAATTATCAAGATTATTATTATAATAATGACTTTATCATTATTATCATTATTATTGTCATTATCATTGTCATTATCATCATAATTATCATCATTATTGTCAATAATAAAGGAATCATCATGGAAATCATCATAATTACCTGAATTAATGTTAAAATTCTCATAATTACCATTAAAAAGGGAAAAGGTTTTTTTTCGACGTTTTTTAAAAAGGCTGTAAAACACTAGAATTTTCCCTTTTTTCAACTTTTGTGATTTTATTACTTCTGGCCTTTATTTTATTATAAATGGACTGAATGATAATTATTATCATCATTATCATTACTGTCATCAGTCTTATGATTATTATCATTATAGTCATTATCATCATGTTTATCATTTTTGTTATCATCATTATTGCAGTTATAATGATTATTATCCTAATTATTATTGCTATTTTTATCATTATAACTATTTATATGATGATAATAGCAATAATGATGATCTTATAAATAATAATGACAATAATAATAATTTTAATGACAATGATAATGATGTTATTATTTCTATTGCCATTATTAGTATGAAAATTATTGGATTAGAGTTAATTATTGCTATTATTGCAGAAATTATCAAGATTACCATTATAATAATGACTATCATTATTATCACTATTATTGTCATAATCGTTATAATTAGCATTATTGTCAATAAGAAAGGAATTATCATGGAAATCATCATAATTACCTGAATTAATGTGAAAATCCTCAGAATTACCATTAAAAAGTGAAAAGTTTTTTTTCGACGTTTCTCTCAAAAGGCTGTAATACGTTAGATTTTTTCCGTTTTTCGACTTTTGGATTTTATTACTTCTGGCCTTTATTTCATTATAAATGGAGTGAATGATAATTATTATCATCATTATTATCATTACTGTCATCATTTTTATGATTATCATTATAGTCATTATCATCATGATTATATTTATTATTATCATCATTATTGCAGTTATGATAATTATTATGCTAATTATTATTGCTATTTTTATCATTACGACTATTAATTTGATGATAATAGCAATAATGATGATCTTAGAAATACTAATGACAATAACAATAATAATGATGACAATGGTAATGATGTTATTATTATTTCTATTGCCATTATTAGTATGGAAATTATTGGAATAGAGTTAGTTATTGCTATTATTGCAGTAATTATCAAGATTATCATTATAATTATGATTTTATCATCATTATCATTATTATTGTCATTATCATTGTCATTATCATAATAATTATCATCATTATTGTCAATAACAAAGGAATAATCATGGAAATCATCATAATTACATGAATTAATGTAAGAATCCTCATAATTACCTGAATTAATGTTAAAATCCTCTTAATTACCATTAAAAAGGGAAAAGTTTTTTTTTCGACGTTTCTTTCAAAAGGCTGTAATATGCTAGATTTTCCCGATTTTTCGACCTTGGGATTTTATTACTTCTGGCCTTTATTTCATTATAAATGGACTGAATGATAATTATAATCTTAAATATTATCATTACTGCCATCATTTTTATGATTATCATCGTTATAGTCATTATCATCATGATTATCATTATTGTTATCATCATTATTGCAGTTATAATAATTATTATGCTAACTGTTATTGCTATTTTTATCATTATAACTATTTATATAATAATAATAGCAATGATGAGGATCTTAGAAATAATAATGACAATAATTATAATTATAATGACAATGATAATGATGATATTATATTTTCTATTGCCATTATTAGTATGGAAATTATGGGAATAGAGTTAATTATTGCTATTATTGCAGTAATTATCAAGATTATCATTATAATTATGACTTTATCATTATTATCACTTTTATTGTCATTATCATTGTCATTATCATCATAATTATCATTATTATTGTCAATAATAAATTTATCATCATTGAAATCATCATAATTACCTGAATTAATGTTAAATCCTCATAATTACCATTATAAAGCGAAAAGGGTTTTCTTTTCGACGTTTCTCTCGAAAGGCTGTAATAAGCTAGATTTTCCAGTTTTTCGATTATTGGGATTTTATTACTCCTGCCTTTTATTTCATTATAAATGGACTGAATGATAATTATTATCATTATTATTATTATTACTGTCATCATTTTTATGATTATTATCATTATTGTCATTATCATCATGATTATCATTATTATTGTCATCATTATTGCAGTTATAATAATTATTATACTAATTATTATTGCTATTTTTTATCATTATAACTATTTATATAATGATAATAGCAATAATGATGATCTTAAAAATAATAATGATAATAATAATAATTATAATGACAATGATAATGATGTTATCATTATTTCTATTGCCATTATTAGTATGGAAATTATTGGAATAGTGTTAATTATTGCTATTATTGTAGTAATTATGAAGATTATCATTATAGTTAAGACTTCATCATTATTATCACTATTATTGTCATTATCATTGTCATTATCATCATAATTATCATCATTATTGTCAATAATAAAGGAATCATCATGGAAATCATTTTGATTACCTGAATTGATGTTAAAATCCTAATAATTACCATTAGAAAGCGAATTTTTTTTTTTCGAAGTTTCTCTGAAAAGGCTGTAATACGCTAGATTTTGCCGTTTTTTTGTCTTCTGGGATTTTATTACTCCTGGTCTTTATTTGATTATAAATGGACTGAATGATAATTATTATCATCATTGTTATCAGTACTGTCATCATTTTTATGATTATCATTATAGTCATTATCATCATGATTATCATTATTATTATCATCATTATTGCAGTTATAATAATTATTACCCAGCGAGAGAGTCGGGCTGCGGGCCCCGTTGGGAGGGTGACTGCTGGGGCGCGGAATAGGAACGGGAGCTCCTCGTCCTTCCTGCGTCCTGGCAGCCGCCAGCCCAATATGAAGCTTGTGGGGCAAAGCCCCAGGGAACCCCACAGGTGGATGAAGGGTTCCGCAGCCTGCCGCCTTTTATGTGGGGCAGCATTGGCGGGGGTGGCGTCCACCCGGAGTGACTGCCCAAGGGTTAACCTCAGGCGGGAAGTCAAGGTGTGTGCTTGGAATGTCCGCTCTTTACGTCAGGTTGATCGGTTATCCCTGCTATCAAAGGAACTGGGGAGGCTGAGAGTAGGGGTGGCTGCTCTCTCGGAGGTGAGAA
Source organism: Penaeus vannamei (assembly GCF_042767895.1). Taxonomy (NCBI): domain Eukaryota; kingdom Metazoa; phylum Arthropoda; class Malacostraca; order Decapoda; family Penaeidae; genus Penaeus; species Penaeus vannamei. Next base: position 15,345,346 of record NC_091572.1, read on the forward strand.
GTCCTGGCAGCGGCACGACCAGTGTAGGTGGCTACACCTATTACTGGTCAGGCCGCAGCAATGGTCACCAGCTCCAGGGAGTAGCCATAGCTGTCTCCGGTAGGCTCCAGCCCTCGGTGGTAGAGATCACTCCAGTCGATGAGCGTATAATGGTGATGAGACTGAAGCTGTCTTTGGACTTCATGTCTCTTATTGCTGTGTACGCTCCTACCAATGTTTGTAAACTTGATGTGAAAGAGATGTTTTACGCCAAACTTGTATCCGTGGCAGACAGTTGTCCCCGGCGAGATATTCGTATTGTTCTGGGTGACGTCAATGCGGTATCTGGCTGCGATCGAGCTGGCTATAAGATGTCAGTCGGTCCTCATGGTTCGGGAGTTGATACCGGCAGCGAGAATTCCCTCCTTTTCCGGGATTTTGCTAGATCCCAGAAATTGAGGATTTCTAGCTCCTGGTACCAGCGCCCAGACCCACATCGTTGGACATGGTACAGCGATGCGAGTAATGCAACCAAGGAGATCGACCACATTCTCGTTAGCACTCGTTGGAGGATCCTCCAGAACTGCAGGGTGTATAGGAGTGCTGAGTTCTGTGGTACTGACCATAGATTGGTTGTGGCTACCCTCCAAGTACACTTCAAAACTCCCCAGCGGCCCAATGACCACCCTAGGGTGTTTCATCTGGACAGGCTGAAGAAGAGGGAGTGTGCTCGGAGGTTTGCTGAGACAATCTCTGATCGGTTTACAGCACTTGACAATCTGACGGACCCTGTACTTCTGTTTGTGAAACGCTTGATGCAGCCCAAGAATCGATTGGAGAACGCCCGAGAGCAAGACAGAATTCAATCTCTCAGGAGACACTGGAAGCCACTGATGCTTGTGGTGCGGCTCGTCTGGCAGGGGATCGGGATTTGCACCGTTCTCAGGTGCGCAGAACTCGGTCTCTGTTAAGAAGGGACAAGGAACAGTTTATTAGGAATCTTGCTGAGGAAGTTGAAGGCCATTTCTTAGTAAATGACCTTCGTCCTGCATACCAAGCACTGAGAAAACTGAACTCCAAGCCCTCTTCACAGGTGACTGCAGTTTGCTTAGTTGGTGGCCAGATTGTCTCAGATCCAACTGAGGTTAGGGAGGCGATTTCCAAGCTGAAGAGTGGTAAAGCAGCGGGTATTTACGGCATCCCAGCTGAACTGTTAAAGGCTGGTGGTGAACCTATGGCATGGGGGTTGCATGCTGTCCTAGCTGCCATTTGCATGGACTGGATACTAGGCAGAGTTACTGTTCAAAGTCATTGTGGTGCAACACTGGGTAATATTAAAGTTACAGACCTTGATTTTGCCGATGATGTTGCAATTCTATCTGAGTCTTTGGAAACCTTAGTGGTGGCCCTCGATGCATTTAGTAATGAAGCGAAGCCCTTGGGTCTAGAGGTCTCCTGGACCAAGAACAAGATCCAGGACTTTGGGGACTTACTAGGAGAACCTGTTCAGTCGGTACGTGCTTGCGGCGAGGACATTCAGGTCACAGAGAGCTTTACATACCTTGGTAGTGCAGTTCATAACTCTGGGCTGTCAGACCAGGAAGTCAGTAGACGGATTGGCCTGGCAGCAGGGGTCATGAACTCTCTCGACAAGAGTATTTGGAGATGCCGGTACCTGTGCAGAAGGACCAAGCTACGGGTTTTCAGGGCTCTGGTAATGCCAGTTTTGTTCTACGGTAGTGAAACCTGGAAATTATCCAGTGCACTGGAGTCCCGTCTTGACGCCTTTTGTAATAGGTCCTTGCGCCGGATCATGGGGGTACTGTTGGCGGGACCATGTGTCTAACCAATGGCTGCACCGTGAGACTGGCACAAGATCTGTTATCTGCACAATCCGGGATCGCCAACTCAGGCTATATGGCCACCTGGCTCGTTTTCCACAGGCTGATCCTGCCCATCAGGTTGTCTCTGTAAGAGACAACCCTGGGTGGAGGAGGCCTGTGGGACGACCTAGAAAGTCGTGGCTTAGGCAGATCGATCAAACCTGTCGGGAAGAGGTCGAGATGGGCCGGGCCCCTGCCTGGCGATTTGCCATGAGGGATCGCAAAAGGTGGAAGCAGAAGGTGGACGCGGCTATGCGCCCCGTCGGCGTTACCTCCGGATGATGATGATGTCATTATCATTGTCATTATCATTATAATTATCATCATTATTGTCAATAATAAAGGAATCATCAGGGAAATCATCATAGTTACATGAATTAATGTTAAAATCCTCATAATTACCATTAAAAAGCGAAAAGGGCTTTTTTCGACGTTTCTCTCAAAAGGCTGTAATACGATAGATTTTGCCGTTTTTTTCGACTATTGGGATTTTATTACTTCTGGCCTTTATTTAATTATAAATGGACTGAATGATAATTATTATCATCATTATTATCATTACTGTCATCATTTTTATGATTATTATCATTATAGTCATTATCATCATCATGATTATTATTATTATCATCACTATTGCAGTTATAATAATTATTATGCTAATTATTATTGCTATTTTTATCATTATAACTATTTATATAATGATAATAGCAATAATGATGATCTTAGAAATAATAATGACAATACTAATAATTATAATGACAATGATAATGATGTTATAATCATTTCTATTGCCATTATTAGTATGGAAATTATTGGAATAGAGTTAATTATTGTTATTATTGCAATAATTATCAAGATTATTATTATAATTATGACTTTACCATTATTATCATTATTATTGTCATTATCATTGTCATTATCATCATAATTATCATCATTATTGTCAGTAATAAAAGAATCATGGAAATCATCATAATTACCTGAATTAATGTTAAAATCCTCATAATTACCATTAAAAAGCGAAAAGTTTTTTCTTGACGTTTCTCTCAAAAGGCTAGATTTTGCCGTTTTTTCGACTTTTGGAATTTTATTACTTCTGGCTTTTATTTCATTATAAATGGACTGAATGATAATTATTATCATCATTATTATCATTACTGTCATCATTTTTATGATTATTATCATTATAGTCCTTATCATCATGATTATCATTATTATTATCATCATTATTGCAGTTATGATAATTATTATGCTAACTATTATTGCTATTTTTATCATTATAACTATTTATATAATGATAATAGCAACAATGATGATCTTAGAAATAATAATGACAATAATAATAATTATAATGACAATGATAATGATGATATTATTATTTCTATTGCCATTATGCTGTAATACGCTAGATTTTTCCTTTTTTTCGACGTTTGAGATTTTATTACTTCTGGCCTTTATTTCATTATAAATGGACTGAATGATAATTATTTTCATCATTATTATCATTACAGTCATCAATTTTATGATTATTATCATTAGAGTCATCATCATCATTATTATCATTATTATTATCATCATTATTGTAGTTATAATAATTATTATGCTAATTGATATTGCTATTTTTATCATTATAACTATTTATATTATGAAAATATCAATAATGATCACAGAAATAATAATGACAATAATAATAATTATAATGACAATGATAATGATGTTATTATTTCTATTGCCATTATTAGTATGGAAATTATTGGAAAAGCGTTAATTATTGCTATTATTGCAGTATTTATCAAGATTATCATTATAATTATAACTTTAACATTATTATCATTATTAGTGTCATTATCATTGTCATTATCATCATAATTATCATCATTATTTTCAATAATAAAGGAAAAATCATGGAAATCATCATAATTACCTGAATTAATGTTAAAATCCTCATAATTACCTGAATTAATGTTAAAATCCTCATAATTACCATTAAAAAGCGAAGTGAGTTTTTTTTCGACGTTTCTCTCAAAAGGCTAGATTTTGCCGTTTTTTTCGACTTCTTACTTCTTACCTCTGGCCTTTATTTCATTATAAATGGACTGAATGATAATTATTATCTTCATTATTATCATTACTGTCATCATTTTTATGATTATCATCGTTATAGTCATTATCATCATGATTATCATTATTGTTATCATCATTATTGCAGTTATGATAATTATTATGCTAACTGTTATTGCTATTTTTATCATTATAACTATTTATATAATGACAATAGCAATGATTAGGATCTTAGAAATAATAATGACAATAATAATAATTATAATGACAATGATAATGATGATATTATTTTTACTATTGCCCTTATTAGTATGGAAATTATTGGAATAGAGTTAATTATTGCTATTATTGCAGTAATTCTCAAGATTATCATTATAATTATGACTTTATCATTATTATCACTATTATTGTCATTATCATTGTCATTATCATCATAATTATCATTATTATTGTCAATAATAAAGGTATCAACATTGAAATCATCAAAATTACCTGAATTAATGTTAAATCCTCATAATTACAATTAAAAAGCGAAAAGGGTTTTTTTTCGACGTTTCTCTCGAAAGGCTGTAATAAGCTAGATTTTCCCGTTTTTCTTCGACTAGTGGGATTTTATTACTTCTGCCTTTTGTTTCATTATAAATGGACTGAATGATAATTATTATCATCATCATTATCATTACTGTCGTCATTTTTATGATTATTATCATTATAGTCATTATCATCATGATTATCATTATTAGTATCATCATTATTGCAGTTATAGTAATTATTATTCCTATTTTTATCATTATAACTATTTATATAATGATAATAGCAATAATGATGATCTTAGAAATAATAATGACATTAATAATAATTATAGTGACAATGATAATGATGTTATTATTATTTCTATTGCCATTATTAGTATGAAAAATATTGGAATAGAGTTAATTATTGCTATTATTGCAGTAATTATCAAGATCATCATTATAATTATCATTATCATTATCATTATTATCAATAATGAAGGGATCATCATGGAAATCATCATAATCATAATTATTATTGCTATTTTTATCATTATAACTATTTATATAATGATAATAGTAATAATGATGATCTTAGAAGTAATAATGACAATAATAATAATTATAATGACAATGATAATGATATTATTATTTCTATTCCAATAATTTCCATACTAATAATGGCAATAGAAAAAATAGCGTCATCATTATCATTGTCATTATAATTATTATTATTGTTATTATTATTTCTAAGATCATCATTATTGTTATTATCATTATATAAATAGTTATAATGATATAAATAGCAATAACATTTAGCATAATAATTATTATAACTGCAATAGTGATGATAATAATAATGATAATCATGATGATGATGACTATAATGATAATTGTCATAAAAATGATGACAGTAATGATAATAATGATGATAATAATTATCATTCAGTCCATTTATAATGAAATAAAGGCCAGAAGTAATAAAATTCCAAAAGTCGAAAAACGGCAAATACTAGGGTATTACAGACTTTTGAGAGAAACGTCGAAAAAAACCCTCTTCGCTTTTTAATGGTAATTATGAGGAGTTTAACATTAATTTAGGTAATTATGATGATTTCCATGATGATTCCTTTATTATTGACAATAATGATGATAATTATGATGATAATGACTATGATAATGACAATAATGATAATAATGATAAAGTCATAATTATAATGATAATCTTGATAATTACTGCAATAATAGCAATTATTAACTCTACTCCAATAATTTCCATACTAATAATGGCAATAGAAATAACAATATCATTATCATTGTCATTATAATTATTATTATTGCCATTATTATTTCTAAGATCATCATTATTGCTATTATCATTATATAAATAGTTATATTGATAAAAATAGCAATAATAATTAACAAAATAATTATTATAACTGCAATAATGATGATGATAATAATGATAATCAGGATGATAATGATTATAATGATAATAATCATAAAAATGATGACAGTAATGATGATAATGATGATAATAATTATCATTCAGTCCATTTATAATGAAATAAAAGCCAGAAGTAATAAAATCCCAAAAGTCGAAAAAACGGCAAAATCTAGCGTATTACAGCCTTTTGAGAGAAACGTCGAAAAAAACGTTTTCGCTTTTTAATGGTAATTATGAGGATTTTAACATTAATTCAGGTAATTATGAGGATTTCCATGATGATTCCTTTATTATTGACAATAATGATGATATTTATGATAATGACAATGATAATGACAATAATAATGATAATAATGATAAAGTCATAATTATAATGATAATCTTGAGAATTACTGCAATAATAGCAATAATTAAATCTATTCCAATAATTTCCATACTAATAATGGCAATAGAAATAATGATAACATCATTATCATTGGCATTATAATTATTACTATTGTCATTATTTCTAAGATCATCATTATTGCTATTATACTTATATAAATAGTTATAATGATAAAAATAGCAATAATAATTAGCATGATAATTATCATAACTGCAATAATGATGATAATAATAATGATAATCATGATGATAATGACTACAATGATAATAATCGTAAAAATGATGACAGTAATGATAATAATGAAGATAATAATTATCATTCAGTCCATTTATAGTGAAATAAAGGCCAGAAGTAATAAAATTCCAAAAGTCGAAAAAATGGCAAAATTTAGGGTATTACAACCTTTTGAGAGAAACGTCGAAAAAAACCCTTTTCGCTTTTTAATGGTAATTATGAGGAGTTTAACATTAATTTAGGTAATTATGATGATTTAAATGCTGATTCCTTTCTTATTAAAAATAATGATGATAATTATGATGATAATGACAATGATAATGACAATAATGATAATAATGATAAAGTCATAATTATAATGATAATCTTGATAATTACTGCAATAATAGCAATTATTAACTCTACTCCAATAATTTCCATACTAATAATGGCAATAGAAATAATAATATCATCATTGTCATTATAACTATTATTATTGCCATTATTATTTCTAAGATCATAATTATTGCTATTTTCATTATATAAATAGTTATAATGATAAAAATAGCAATAATAATTAGCATAATAATTATTATAACTGCAATAATGATGATAATAATAATGATAATCATGATGATAATGACTATAATGATAATAATAATAAAAATGATGACAGTAATGATGATAATGATGATAATAATTATCATTTAGTCCATTTATAATGAAATAAATGCCAGAAGTAATAAAATCCCAATAGTCGAAAAACGGCAAAATTTAGCAAAATCTAGCGCCTTTTGAGACAAACGTCGAAAAAAACCCTTTTCGCTTTTTAATGGTAATTATGAGGATTTTAACATTAATTCAGGTAACTATGATGACTTCCATGATGATACCTTTATTATTGACAATAATGATGATAATCATGATGATAATGACAATGATAATGACATCATCATCATCATCCGTTGTTTAGACACATGGTCCCGCCAACAGTACCCCCATGATCCAGCGCAAGGACCTATTACAAAAGGCGTCAAGACGGGACTCCAGTGCACTGGATAATGTCCAGGTTTCACTACCGTAGAACAAAACTGGCATTACCAGGGCCCTAAAAACCCGGAGCTTGGTCCTTCTGCACAGGTACCGGCATCTCCAAATACTCTTGTCGAGAGAGTTCATGGCCCCTGCTGCCAGGCCAATCCGTCTACTGACTTCCTGGTCTGACAGCCCAGAGTTATGAACTGCACTACCAAGGTATGTAAAGCTCTCTGTGACTTCAATGTCATCGCCGCAAGCACGTACCGACTGAACAGGTTCTCCTAGTAAGTCCCCAAAGTCCTGGATCTTGGTCTTGGTCCAGGAGACCTCTAGACCCAAGGGCTTCGCTTCATTACTAAATGCATCGAGGGTCACCACTAAGGTTTCCAAAGACTCAGATAGAATTGCAACATCATCGGCAAAATCAAGGTCTGTAACTTTAATATTACCCAGTGTTGCACCACAATGACTTTGAACAGTAGCTCTTCCTAGTATCCAGTCCATGCAAATGGCAGCTAGGACAGCATGCAATCCCCGTGCCATAGGTTCACCACCAGCCTTTAACAGTTCAGCTGGGATGCCGCAAATACCCGCTACTTTACCACTTCCTCAGCAAGATTCCTTATAAACTGTTCCTTGTCCCTTCTTAACAGAGACCGAGTTCTGCGCACCTGAGAACGGTGCAAATCCCGATCCTCTGCCAGACGAGCCGCACCGCAAGCATCAGTGGCTTCCAGTGTCTCCTGAAAGATTGAATTCTGTCTTGCTCCCGGGCGTTCTCCAATCGATTCTTGGGCTGCATCAAGCGTTTCACACTTGAAGGTGTCCCACAGAAGTACAGGGTCCGTCAGATTGTCAAGTGCTGTGAACCGATCAGAGATTGTCTCAGCAAACCTCCGAGCACACTCCCTCTCCTTCAGCCTGTCCAGATGAAACACCCTAGGGTGGTCATTGGGCCGCTGGGGAGTTTTGAAGTGTACTCGGAGGGTAGCCACAACTAATCTTTGGTCAGTACCACAGAACTCAGCAATCCTATACACCCTGCAGTTCTGGAGGATCCTCCAACGAGTGCTAACGAGAATGTGGTCGATCTCCTTGGTTGCATTACCCGCATCGCTGTACCATGTCCAACGATGTGGGTCTGGGCACTGGTACCAGGAGCTAGAAATCCTCAATTTCTGGGATCTAGCAAAATCCCGGAAAAGGAGGGAATTCTCGCTGCTGGTATCAACTCCCGAACCATGAGGACCGACTGACATCTTATAGCCAGCTCGATCGCAGCCAGATACCGCATTGACGTCACCCAGAACAATACGAATATCTCGCCGGGGACAACTGTCTGCCACGGATACAAGTTTGGCGTAAAACATCTCTTTCACATCAAGTTTACAAACATCGGTAGGAGCGTACACAGCAATAAGAGACGTGAAGCCCAAAGACAGCTTCAGTCTCATCACCATTATACGCTCATCGACTGGAGTGACGTCTACCACCGAGGGCTGGAGCCTACCGGAGACAGCTATGGCTACTCCCTGGAGCTGGTGACCATTGCTGCGGCCTGACCAGTAATAGGTGTAGCCACCTACACTGGTCGTGCCGCTGCCAGGTCTTCTCACCTCCGAGAGAGCAGCCACCCCTACTCTCAGCCTCCCCAGTTCCCTCGATAGCAGGGATAACCAATCAACCTGACGTAAAGAGCGGACATTCCAAGCCCACACTCTGACTTCCCGCCTGAGGTTAACCCTCGGGCAGTCACTCCGGGTGGACGCCACCTCTGCCACCCCCCGCAACGCTGCCCCACATAAAAGGCGGCAGGCTGCGGGACCCTTCATCCACCTGTGGGGTTCCCTAGGGCTTTGCCCCACATGCTTCATATTGGGCTGGCGGCTGCCAGGACGCAGGCAGGACGAGGAGCTCCTATTCCTATTCCACGCCCCAGCAGTCACCCTCCCAACGGGGCCCGCAGCCTGCCTCTCTCGCTGGGTAATAATTATTATAACTGAAATAATGATGATAATAATAATGATAATCATGATGATAATGACTATAATGATAATAATCATAAAATTGATGACAGTAATGATAATAATGATGATAATAATAATCATTCATGCCATTTATAATGAAATTATAGCCAAGAGTACTAAAATCCCAAAAGTCGAAAAAACGGCAAAATCTAGCGTATTACATCGAAAAAAAACTTTTCGCTTTTTAATGGTAATTATGAGGATTTTAACATTAATTCAGGTAATTATGATGATTTCCATGATGATTCCTTTATTATTGACAATAATGATGATATTTATGATGATAATGACAATAATAATGACAATAATAGTGATAATAATGATAAAGTCATAATTATAATGATAATCTTGAGAATTACTACAATAATAGCAATAATTAACACTATTCCAATAATTTTCATACTAATAATGGCAATAGAAATAATGATAACATCATTATCATTGTCATTATAATAATTATTATTGTCATTATTATTTCTAAGATCATCATTATTGCTATTATCATTATATAAATAGTTATAATGATAAAAATAGCAATAATGATTAGCATAATAATTATTATAACTGCGATAATGATGATAATAACAATAATAATCATGATGATAATGACTATAACGATAATAAAGAGTTATAATGATAAAATTAGCAATAATAATTAGCATAATAATTATTATATCTGCAATAATGATGATAATAATAATGATAATAATCATAAAAATAATGACAGTAATGATAATAATGATGATAATAATTATCATTCAGTCATTTATAACGAAATAAAGGCAAGAAGTAGTAAAATCCCAAAAGTCGAAAAAAACAGCAAAATCTAGGGTATTACTGCCTTTTGAGAGAAACGTAGAAAAAATTCCCTATTCGCTTTTTAATGGTAATTGTGAGTATTTTAACATTAATTTAGGTAATTATGATGATTTCCATGATGATTCCTTTATTATTGACAATAATGATGATAATCATGATGATAATGACAATGATAATGGTATTAATAATGATGATAATGATAAAGTCATAATTATAATGATAATCTTGATAATTACTGCAATAATAGCAATAATTAACTCTATTCCAATAATTTCCATACTAATAATGGCAATAGAAATAATAATAACATCATTATCTTTACCATTATAATAATTATTATTGCCATTATTATTTCTAAGATCATCATTATTGCTATTATCATTATATAAATAGTTTTAATGATAAAATAGAAATAATAATTAGCATAATAATTATTATAACTGCAATAATGATGATAATGATAATGACAATCATGATGATAATGACTATAATGATAATAATCATAAAAATTACGACAGTAATGATAATAATGATGATAATAATTATCATTAAGTCCATTTATAATGAAATAAAGCCTAGAAGTGATAAAATCCCAAAAGTCGAAAAAACGGCAAAATCTTGCGTATTACAGGCTTTTGAGAGAAACGTCGAAAAAAAGCCTTTTCGCTTTTTAATGGTAATTATGACGATCTTAACATTAATTCAGGTAATTATGATAATTTCCATGATGATTCCTTTATTATTGACAATAATGATGATAATTATCATGATAATGACAATGATTATGACAATAATAATGATGATAATGATAAAGTCATAATTATAATGATATTTTTGATAATTACCTGCAATAATATCAATAATTAACTCTATTCCAATAATTTCCATACTAATAATGGCAATAGAAATAATAATAACATCATTATCATTGTCATTATAATAATTATTATTGTCATAATTAATTCTAAGATCATCATTATTGCTATTATCATTATATAAATAGTTATAATGATAACAATATCATAATTAGCATAATAATCATTATAACTGCAATAATGACAATAATAATGATAATAATGACTATAATGATAATAATCCTAAAAATGATGAAAGTAATGATAATAATGATGATAATAATTATCATTCAGTCGATTTATAATGAAATAAAGGCCAAAAGTAATCAAATCCTCAAAGGCAAGAAGTAATAATATCCCAAAAGTCGAAAAACGGCAATATCTAGCGTATTACAGACTTTTGAGAGAAGTGTCGTAAAAAAACTTTTCGCTTTTTAATGATAATTATGAGGATTTTAACATTAATTCAGGTAATTATGATGATTTCCATGATGATTCTTTTATTATTGACGATAATGATGATAATTATGATGATAATGACAATGATAATGACAATAATAATGATAATGATAAAATCATAATTATAATGATAATCTTGATAATTACTGCAATAATAGCAATAATTAACTCTATTCCAATAATTTCCATACTAATAATAGCAAAAGAAATAGTAATAACATCGCTATCATTGTCATTATAATTATTATTATAGTCATTATAATAAATATTATTGTCATTATTATTTCTAAGATCATCATTATTGCTATTTTCATTATATAAATAGTTATAATGATAGAAATAGAAATAATAATTAGCATACTAATTATTTTAACTGTAATAATGATGATAATGATAATGACAATCATGATGATAATGACTATAATGATAATAATCATAAAAATTACGACAGTAATGATAATAATGATGATAATAATTATCATTCAGTCTATTTATAATGAAATAAAAGCTATAAGTAATAAAATCCCAAAAGTCGAAAAAAGGCAAAATATTTTTTTAAAGAAAAACGTCGAAAAAAAAACGTTTTCGCTTTTTAATGGTAATTATGAAGTTTTTAACATCAATTCAGGTTATTATGATGATTTCCCTGATGATTCTTTTTTTATTGACAATAATGATGATAATTATGATGATAATGACAATGATAATGACAATAATAATGATAATAATGATACAGTTATAATTATAATGATAATCTTGATAATTACTGCAATAATAGCAATAATTAACTCTATTCCAATCATTTCCACACTACTAATGGCAATAGAAATAATAATAACATCATTATCATTGTCATTATAATTATTATTTCTAAGATCATCATTATTGCTATTATCATTATATATATAGTTATAATGATAAAAATAGAAATAATGATTAGCATAATAATTATTATAACTGCAATAATGATAATAATAATAATGATAATCATGATGATAATGACTATAATGATAATAATAATAAAAATGATGACAGTAATGATAATAATGATGATAATAATTATCATTCAGTCCATTTATAATGAAATAAAGGCCAGAAGTTATAAAATCCCAATAGTCGAAAAAAACGGCAAAATCTTGGGTTTTACAGCATTTTGAGAAAAACGTCGAAAAGAACACTTTTTGCTCTTTAATGGTAATTATGAAGATTTTAACATTAATTCAGGTAATTATGATGATTTCCATGATGATTTCTTTATTATTGAAATTAATGATGATAATTATGATGATAATTATGATGATAATGACAATAATAATGATGATAATGATAAATTCATAATTATATTGATAATCTTGATAATTACTGCAATAAAAGCAATAATGAACTCTATTCCAATAATTTCCATACTAGTAATGGCAATAGAAATAATAATAACATCATTATTATTGTCAT
>NC_091572.1:15483974-15493213 GCF_042767895.1 Penaeus vannamei
TGGGAATCAAATAAACGTCGATCCTTACTCCGACATTGGCTCGGATGTGTTCCCAAGGGTGCCCCTTTTCGCAATCTGAGAAGATAGTGTGAGTAATGGAACTGGGAGGTTCCATCTTGCAGATCGTCCCTAAACTCAGTCGTCTGATTCGACGCGAGATTGCTTCACGACGAAGTTTGCTGAGACCTCGCACCGTGAGCCCAGCGATCGCGAGGAAGACGGAGACAAGTGATGATTTCGCGATCGCAATACACACATGATGCTTGCGCATCAGTGGGTGGTGAACGAGTGCGTCAAGTCAACGGAAACGTCAAGCCTCTGGATTTGGTTGCAGAATCAAGAGAAAATTCCGAGGAATGTCTCTTGACTGGTAACTTTTGGTGTTTCGCTGCTGCAAAGAGTTTCACCAAGCGATGGGAGAAGTCGCTTACGAGTCTCTCATGCGAATACTCCTCGGTGTGTTCCTGACAGTGTAGATCTGTAGTTAGACTATTGCATCAGTCTTACAGTTGACGGTTCAACCTCTAAGTATGCCTACGTCCTCCTGGCTAAAACTCTTATAGCAACAGGGTGTTATATATACACACCTACCTGTTATTAGCTGTAGCAGATGGCTAGCTCCTGAACTCCTTAGCAAATATGGCAGAGCTTTGTATGAGCAGACCAGAACGTGTCTAAGCTGGCCTGATTTGTTCATTTATGTTTCAATATATCTACTGATTTTATTTCAAGTGTAGTACGATACTGTAATTAAAAGTGATACAATGTCATAGTGTTATGTAACCTTACAGTATATTGAAAAAACACACACGCACACATATATATATGCATATACATATGTATGTATATGTATATATATGTATATAAAATCGATGAGATAGTAAGGATAGTGAAAATATCAAAGCACATATTAAAGATAATGCCTACGAAAAGTGAAAAAACCCTGATATCAAGAACATTGGGAAAATGAAACCGGTTCTGATAATAAAATGATATGGAAACAAGATAATCGTACCATAATGAAAATCATAGACATAATGATGATATATCTATAATGTAACAACGGTAAAATAACTAAAATATCAGAACTACCAGTGGTTCTTACGGATTTTAGAGTCACAGACATCACAAAGAATCTTATAAAAGCTATGGTCTCCTGTGAGGTTTTCAACCTCCCCCCCCCCCACAGACCTTACCCATCACCTACCCTCCTCCCCCCCCCCCCCTTTTTCCTTTATCCTCATATCCCTCTCCTCTTATTCGCACCCTCTCCTTGTCCCCTCGCTTTTTATACTCCCCTCTACTTCTGTGCTAGTTTCTCCCTCTTTTACTCCTTCCCCCTGCTTGTTCTACTTCTTATATTCATCTCTAACCTATCCTACCTCCATCCCATCCCTATCCTATCCTGTATCCTGCCGCATTTCCCCTCGTACCCCTCTTATTCGCACCCTCTTCCTGTTCCTTCGCTTTTTCGCTTTCCTCTACTTCTACTCTCATTCCTCCCTTCTCCATTCCCTTTCTCCCGTTTGTCCTACCTTCTACCTTTAACCCTATCCACTCCTGCCCCCATCCTACCCCTATCCTACCCAGCATCCTCCGTAATCCACAGGGCGAGTCGAGCACAGTGGACCACTTCCCTCTGCCAGCCTGATTTCTACACTTTTATTTTACTTCTGTTTTATGCTGGCGTATTTTACATGTATTCTACTTTCATTTACACCTTTTTGTATACATTTTTAATAAAACTTCCACTGAATTCGTTTGCTATCCGCCAATATCCCACAAGGATTCACATGATGTGCGGATAAGGGGGCATCCTCATCTGCTGCGATTTCTCTCGTACTTTTTATTCCTTTTATCTTCAAGTTCAGTTTTAGTTTTTTGTGCTTTGCTTTTACTTACTGGTCATTTTAATCTCTCTTTTACCCTGAGAGCAAGTCACTGATTTTTATATTTTTATTTCTGAATCGCAGCAGATGGTTTTACGTATTTTTTATGATAATTATTATTTTCTCATTTATTTCCTTTGATGTTTTATTGCTTTTAATTGTTCTTTTATCTTGTGTATATTTTCTTTTATTTTAATATTTCCTATTTATTGTTTTAATCATTTTACCGCTACCACTCCGTCCGCGTGAACCAATGTAACCCCCATGTTTTTGCCAAATAAACGAAGTGGATACTCTGACTGTGTTGTGACTTTACCCTATGGATTTACCTGTCTGGATTCTACACCTCGGATGCTGAAACAAGGTTGTACTGCCCCTTTTACTTGCCTAGGTGTATTTATGCTGGACGTGTTATTTTACTGTTTTACTCTATTTTTTTACCTTGAACCATGTGTGCCTTTACTTTTACTTTTTACTTACTGAGTTTTACTTGCTTTTACTGGTTCCTTTTTACGTTTCTTTTATTCGTTTTACCCTTTTACTCATCTTTTACCTGAACTTTTACTTCAGCTTTTACTTTTTACTTTTCTGTTCTTACGATCTTTTCATTTACTTTTCTTCGTGTTCCCTCTTACCTCTCCTTCCTTCTGTGATTTTACGAATCTTAGTTTTGTTGATGTTGCTTATTTTTACTGCTTTTGAGCCCTTCTGGCATGTCTTTAATAATTGTTCAGCCCTTCTGGCAAGTTTTACTGTTTTTAAGCCCTTCTGGCATATTTTATTTAGCCCTTTCTGGCACTTGTAATATTTTTACGTTTTAATTGCAGTTTTACTTTGGTGCCTTCTGCACATTGGTTACTTTTACAGTTCATTTTAGGATTTCTTTTTATTGTATTTTATTACTATCTTCATATTGGTCACACTCCTGGTAGACCTGCATCTCCGGGGATAATTTGGCTTGTGAGGTCGTGTTGGTTCCTAGCCTTCAGCTTTGTCCCATCACCCCCTTTGCGAGGAACGAACAGGGCCCCCCTCATTTTCCTTGGCCCCTAAGCCTGAAGTCTCCCGCCTCACGGGTGGCCTCATTTGGGTTCCTCACTCATATAACCTTACAGGTACACCCAATTTTGGTGGCAGCGGTGGGATCTACCAGGAGTGTATTTATGAGCTTTCTCTGCTCGTTGACTAATATGAAGATTTTTAACGTCCAGTGTTTAGCTTTTTCCTGTTAGGTTAGCTGTTTTAGTAGTTTTAGAAGAGCCACATTTCTTGTGTTTTATGTTCTGTGTATTGTTTTCTTTCAGATTTTGTAGTATTTTAGTATCTTTGAGCGAGGCTTTTCTCTTTCAGCATTTTAATTTTTGTCTGTTTTTACTAATGCCCGCTCACCAGTTAGTTTTATTTTATGGCTCTTGCTAGGTATAGGGACACTTTGATTTTTCTGTGTTTGTATCTTGTTTTTACCCCTGCTAATTTTACTTTTTCCCCTTTGTTCGCACTTGGTTCGTTTTTTTGTATTTTACCCAGTTTACGGGCAGATTTTAAGTTTTAAGTTTTCATGCGCCAGTGTTTGGCCTCAGTCGATCACGCATCACTGTTCACTTTGTTTTGTGTGTTAGCCAGTATCTCTGGCTACTTTTTGTGTTGTGTTTTTTTTGAGCTACACAGCTCCAGTGTGTGTGGGACTTCGTTCCCTTTTGTCACCAGGCTTTGTGCTATGCCTGGACGTGGGCGATCTTTACGCGTCACGAGGTCATCGAGCCAGCCAAGCTCGCGCACTTCATCGCCTGACGGCCGTACAGCCCTTCCAGTCATAGTGGTTCAGGGTTCCAACACCGAAGTGCAGGACGCAGTTCGAGCCGTGGAAGGGGAGGTTACGATGATGGAGGAGATGCTGCAGAGGATGACGAACCTTGTCGCCCAGAACAGGGAAGAACTGCTGCGCAGAATGGAGGAGATAGCCCGGACGAGCGAGGACAGACTGCAGCGACTTGAAGACCAACTTCAGGAAAGGACTGCTCCTGCCGAAGCGGTGGTATCCCGCAGTAATGGGAGCCAGGTTCCCTCAGCAGCACAGACTGAGGAGCAGCAAGCGGGCGCACCACTTCCGTGCATTCAACAAGCTACCACACCACGTGCAGCCAGGCCTTCCAGCCCCATCCGCCAAACAGCTACCAGGGAAGACCTCCAGGAATGGCAGCGACAACTGGAGGAAAGGGAAAGACGCATACAACGACAAGAACAGGCCCTCTCTCACAGCCAGCCAAGTGGTCGTCAACCGCCAGCATACAGAAGGATGGAAGCAGCTCAAGGCGACTTGTTGGCACACCCTCGGTCTCCATCACACTTTCGAGAGGCTAGACAGACTTTCCCCGAGCCAGCCCCAAGATTGTCAACTCCTGTACACCGCGATGAGCCAGCGGAGGATCACCTTCGACACCAGCAGCCTTCACTGATTTCCAGGGATGTCATCCCTTACCTTGTGTCCCGGGACTCCATCCCTCTCTTTAAGGGAGAAACCTCTGCTTGCGAGCCCTTGAAGAGGAACCAAGAGGTAGAAAGTTACATTCGGGCCATCGAGAACCTGGTACGACCCGCAACTGATGATGTGTACATCCGGGCTGCGAGAGCGAGCTGTCGGGGCAGAGCGGAGACCATCATCAACTCCGAGAGCTTCGACAGAATACAGGACTGGGACACCTTCAAGCGGCAACTTAGACGTAAATTCAGGGGAACATACAGTGCCTCTGATTTCTTCAAGGTGCTGTATGATCACGGAATGACTGAGAGGCAGGCTCCGATGGACTTCTTCCTTGAGGTGGAGGCGTCAGTCTTCCAAGGCTACCGGGACCACCGAGGAGCTGTAGGAGAGCCTTCTGAGCTGATCAGGCGGGTCTTCCTTGCTGGCTTACCATCCACCTTACGCGATCTCCTTGTCCTCAAGGATGATTGTTCACCTATCCAGCTTGCCGAGACCGCCCAGAAGCTTTGGAACTCCAGGTATGGCATCAGGCACAGCAGTTCCAACACTCGCCACCAGTCTCCGAACAACATCCAAGAGGACGACTACCAGCTTCGACGTCGCACTCCAGACCGACCACCCCGTGCTCGAGACCGTTATGACCTGTTTCCTGTTGCCACTTCACCGCCACCTACTCAGTCGCCTCTTTCCTCACCACCAACATCATGGCGTAATGTTTGGTGCGAATACCATCGCAGTTCGACCCACAGCACCCGGGAATGCAGAGCTGCTGCCCGTCAGTCTTCACCACCAGCCTACTCTTGTTTCCGTTGTGGAAGGAGCGGTCACATGTCTCGTGAGTGCCCCTTTCCGAGAGGCCAGGAAGGAAGGGTTCCCAACTTCACTGGCGACTTTACAAGAGGGAACCCGCACACGCTCCATCAAGTCCAGACAGAGCCGGTCCAAACAACAGCAGCGGTGACTACCCCAGCAGTCGGCGGACGTCCAGTCGTGGCACTCAGTGTTGATGGGAAGACTCTTCTCTGCTTCATCGACACTGGGTCTCAGGTGACTTTAGTTAAGCCAAGTGCTTTAGAAGTCCTCGATCCGGCGAAGAAGCTCCGACATCATGCTTCTAGCAAGATCCTCCAAGGCGTCTCAAGGGAGCCTTTCCACCCAGCTGCAGAGGTGATACTCAGCTTCACCATCAGTCCAGATCTTGTTCTACTTCACCGCACCATAGTGACTGATCTGTCCTTCCATGGCGATGTCCTTCTTGGGACTGACTTCTTGCGACGCCAGGACTTCACTTTGCAGTCAGAAGCCCAATCACCTCATGGACTGCTCATCCTGGGAGGTTGTGAGCTGTCGCTCCTATACACCGATGCCCACTCCCTACAGATTAGCCTGGTTGACTCAGGCCTGACTGATTCTCCTCCTGGACTCCATGCACCTGTTCCACAAGAAGCCGCTGTCCATCTTGCCAGACTGACTACCATTCCACCACACTCTGGTCGCTTTCTGGAAAGCTGCATTTCTCGGCTGGGTCAAGCAGACAGAGATGTCGTTTTGACCCCTGCCGTGACTGACCACCTGACACTTCCACACCTTGTTACGACCGCCACTCGACGCCGATGCTCCATATGGGCCCTGAATCACAATTCACGGCCGCTAGTATTGAAACAGGGTACCAGACTCGGGACTGTCACACCTCTGGGAGAGGTCTACAGTATTCCCCACTCCACGAGCCATCATGTTCAACCCCAGTCAACCTTCCGGGAGACAGCTGCCAGGAATCATGTACCTCCTGTCAGGACTGGCCCTGAGGATGGACAAAACAAGAACTACACAGCCCATAGGTCTACTGGTATTGCTGCTGCTGCCGGGCGAGACAGGTGTCCCATCAGTTCAGGATGTACTGTACCCCAAGGCCTGAGTTCTTTATCAACCTCTGCCCTGACAGAGCCGAGGTCCCCACTTCAAGCTGGAGAAGAGAGCCCATTCATCACTGCTTCCGCCGTCGCAGAGCCGAAGCATTTTGCCGAATCCTTCTTGTCTCCTGATGGAGCTATCGAACCAGAGATGGAGTGGGACGACTTCTCTGCTTCTTTGCGGGGGAATTCAGAAGAATGGGACATAGAGGATGCTTTCTTACCACCCTCTGTAGCTGTGGCCACATGAGAAGCTGTCACCGATGACGATGACCCAGGACCAGATGACCCGGATGTTCCTGACTTGGATGCAGAGGATTCAGTCGGCCCTTCCCAGGACCCTGACGTCGAGGACGTTGATGCCGATGCAGATCCAGCTGACCCTGCCCCGGACACTGATGTCGAGGATGTTGATGCTGATGGACCGATCGCAGATGTTCGAGCCGACTTCACTGGTGGACCTGATGATGACGTGACCCCCTGTGCTGTTCTCTAGTGCTTGCCCTTGGTCTTGACGTGTAGCTGTTCTGGACTGAGGCCCCTTTTCTCAGCCCCTGTTTGTGGCTGGGATGATTCTTCAAGTGTTTGTTTTGGGTTTTACTAATTTATTTTACTGTTTACTTATTTATTTTACTGTTTTTACTGTGTTTTATTTACTTGTGTTTTGCGTGTTCAGTGATGCGTGTCATGCACGTCCAGCTGAACATGCACCTTAACTTTTGAAGCAAGTAATCGGGCTCAGGCCTTCCTTGTTTCTCTTTCCAAGTGTGTCTTCGATGTCCTCTCCGACCCCGTGGTATGGGAGGGTTGTGAGGTTTTCAACCTCCTCCTCCCCCCACAGACCTTACCCATCACCTATCCTCCTCCCCCCCCCCTTTTTCCTCTATCCTCCTATCCCTCTCCCCTTATTCGCACCCTCTTCTTGTCTCCCCTTCTTTCCACACTCCCCTCTACTTCTGTGCTAGTTTCTCCCTCTTTTACTCTTTGCCTCTGCTTGTTCTACTTCTTATCTTTATCTCTATCCTATCCTACCTCCATCCCATCCCTATCCTATCCTGTATCCTGCCGCATTTCCCCTCGTACCCCTCTTATTCGCACCCTCTTCCTGTTCCTTCGCTTTTTCGCTTTCCTCTACTTCTACGCTCATTCCTCCCTTCTCCATTCCCTTTCTCCCGTTTGTCCTACCTTCTACCTTTAACCCTATCCACTCCTGCCCCCATCCTACCCCTGTCCTACCCAGCATCCTCCGTAATCCACAGGGCGAGTCGAGCACAGTGGACCACTTCCCTCTGCCAGCCTGATTTCTACACTTTTATTTTACTTCTGTTTTATGCTGGCGTATTTTACATGTATTCTACTTTCATTTACACCTTTTTGTATACATTTTTAATAAAACTTCCACTGAATTCGTTTGCTATCCGCCAATATCCCACAAGGATTCACATGATGTGCGGATAAGGGGGCATCCTCATCTGCTGCGATTTCTCTCGTACTTTTTATTCCTTTTATCTTCAAGTTCAGTTTTAGTTTTTTGTGCTTTGCTTTTACTTACTGGTCATTTTAATCTCTCTTTTACCCTGAGAGCAAGTCACTGATTTTTATATTTTTATTTCTGAATCGCAGCAGATGGTTTTACGTATTTTTTATGATAATTATTATTTTCTCATTTATTTCCTTTGATGTTTTATTGCTTTTAATTGTTCTTTTATCTTGTGTATATTTTCTTTTATTTTAATATTTCCTATTTATTGTTTTAATCATTTTACCGCTACCACTCCGTCCGCGTGAACCAATGTAACCCCCATGTTTTTGCCAAATAAACGAAGTGGATACTCTGACTGTGTTGTGACTTTACCCTATGGATTTACCTGTCTGGATTCTACACCTCGGATGCTGAAACAAGGTTGTACTGCCCCTTTTACTTGCCTAGGTGTATTTATGCTGGACGTGTTATTTTACTGTTTTACTCTATTTTTTTACCTTGAACCATGTGTGCCTTTACTTTTACTTTTTACTTACTGAGTTTTACTTGCTTTTACTGGTTCCTTTTTACGTTTCTTTTATTCGTTTTACCCTTTTACTCATCTTTTACCTGAACTTTTACTTCAGCTTTTACTTTTTACTTTTCTGTTCTTACGATCTTTTCATTTACTTTTCTTCGTGTTCCCTCTTACCTCTCCTTCCTTCTGTGATTTTACGAATCTTAGTTTTGTTGATGTTGCTTATTTTTACTGCTTTTGAGCCCTTCTGGCATATCTTTAATAATTGTTCAGCCCTTCTGGCAAGTTTTACTGTTTTTAAGCCCTTCTGGCATATTTTATTTAGCCCTTTCTGGCACTTGTAATATTTTTACGTTTTAATTGCAGTTTTACTTTGGTGCCTTCTGCACATTGGTTACTTTTACAGTTCATTTTAGGATTTCTTTTTATTGTATTTTATTACTATCTTCATATTGGTCACGCTCCTGGTAGACCTGCATCTCCGGGGATAATTTGGCTTGTGAGGTCGTGTTGGTTCCTAGCCTTCAGCTTTGTCCCATCACCCCCTTTGCGAGGAACGAACAGGGCCCCCCTCATTTTCCTTGGCCCCTAAGCCTGAAGTCTCCCGCCTCACGGGTGGCCTCATTTGGGTTCCTCACTCATATAACCTTACACTCCCTTCCCTAGAAATATTCATGTAAATACTACTTTGCTTACCATGTATATGGAACCCTTTATATTTTGTGATCTGAAAGAATTATTGCTCTTTAAAGTTATCAAATCTACATCAACACACTAATATGAATGTTGATTTTTATCTGGCCCCAAAACCAATCATATACATAAATACATATATGCATACATACACATACACACACACACACACACACACACACACACACACACACACACACACACACACACACATATATATATATATATATATATATATATATATATACACATACTTATTTTCATA
>NC_091572.1:15571213-15576213 GCF_042767895.1 Penaeus vannamei
ATATATATATATATATATATATATATATATATATATATATATATATATATATATATATATAAATATATATATATATATATATATATATATATATATATATATATATATATACATATATATATATATATATATATATATATATATATATGTATGTAAATATATGTATATATATATATATATATATATATATATATATATATATATATATATATATATATTTATATATTTATAATATATGCATCTATCTATCTATCTATTTATCTATCTATCTATCTATATATATATCTATCTATCTATCTATCTATCTATCTATCTATCTATCTATCTATCTATATATATATATATATATACATATACATAATTATATATACATATTTATTTATTTATACACATGTGTATGCACACACACACACACACACACACACACACACACACACACACACACACACACACACACACACACACGCGCGCGCGCGCACCAAAGAAGGCTGAAGGAGCTCAAATTGAAAAAAAAAAGTATAAATGTATAAATTCTCCATACTATTAATTTGTACACACACACTCCTCTTATCGAAATCTCAGCTCCTCTTATCGGAATCTCAGCTCCTCTTATCGAAATCTCAGCCCCTCTTATCAGAATCTCAGCTCCTCTTATCGAAATCTCAGCCCCTCTTATCAGAATCTCAGCTCCTCTTATCGGAATCTCAGCCCCTCTCATCAGAATCTCAGCCCCTCTTATCAGAATCTCAGCTCCTCTTATCGAAATCTCAGCCCCTCTTATCAGAATCTCAGCTCCTCTTATCGGAATCTCAGCCCCTCTTATCAGAATCTCAGCCCCTCTCATCAGAATCTCAGCTCCTCTTATCAGAATCTCAGCTCCTCTTATCGAAATCTCAGCCCCTCTTATCAGAATCTCAGCTCCTCTTATCGGAATCTCAGCTCCTCTTATCAGAATCTCAGCTCCTCTTATCAGAATCTCAGCTCCTCTTATCGGAATCTCAGCTCCTCTTATCAGAATCTCAGCTCCTCTTATCGGAATCTCAGCTCCTCTTATCAGAATCTCAGCTCCTCTTATCGAAATCTCAGCTCCTCTTATCAGAATCTCAGCTCCTCTTATCGGAATCTCAGCCCCTCTTATCGGAATCTCAGCTCCTCTTATCAGAATCTCAGCTCCTCTTATCAGAATCTCAGCTCCTCTTATCGGAATCTCAGCTCCTCTTATCGGAATCTCAGCTCCTCTTATCAGAATCTCAGCCCCTCTCATCAGAATCTCAGCTCCTCTTATCAGAATCTCAGCCCCTCTTATCGGAATCTCAGCTCCTCTTATCAGAATCTCAGCCCCTCTTATCGGAATCTCAGCTCCCCTTATCGGAATCTCAGCTCCTCTTATCGGAATCTCAGCTCCTCTTATCGGAATCTCAGCTCCTCTTATCAGAATCTCAGCCCCTCTTATCGGAATCTCAGCTCTTCTTATCAGAATCTCAGCCCCTCTTATCGGAATCTCAGCTCCTCTTATCAAAATCTCAGCTCCTCTTATCAGAATCTCAGCTCCTCTTATCGGAATCTCAGCTCCTCTTATCGGAATCTCAGCTCCTCTTATCGGAATCTCAGCCCCTCTTATCGGAATCTCAGCTCCTCTTATCGGAATCTCAGCTCCTCTTATCGGAATCTCAGCTCCTCTTATCAGAATCTCAGCCCCTCTCATCAGAATCTCAGCTCCTCTTATCAGAATCTCAGCTCCTCTTATCGGAATCTCAGCTCCTCTTATCAGAATCTCAGCCCCTCTTATCGGAATCTCAGCTCCCCTTATCGGAATCTCAGCTCCTCTTATCAGAATCTCAGCTCCTCTTATCGGAATCTCAGCTCCTCTTATCGGAATCTCAGCTCCTCTTATCGGAATCTCAGCTCTTCTTATCGGAATCTCAGCTCCTCTTATCGGAATCTCAGCTCATCTTATCAGAATCTCAGCTCCTCTTATCGGAATTTCAGTTCCTCTTATCGGAATCTCAGCTCCTCTTATCGGAATCTCAGCCCCTCTTATCGGTATCTCAGCTCCTCTTATCGGAATCTCAGCTCCTCTTATCAGAATCTCAGCTCCTCTTATCGGAATCTCAGCTCCTCTTATCGGAATCTCAGCTCCTCTTATCGGAATCTCAGCTCTTCTTATCGGAATCTCAGCTCCTCTTATCGGAATCTCAGCTCATCTTATCAGAATCTCAGCTCCTCTTATCGGAATTTCAGTTCCTCTTATCGGAATCTCAGCTCCTCTTATCGGAATCTCAGCCCCTCTTATCGGTATCTCAGCTCCTCTTATCGGAATCTCAGCTCCTCTTATCAGAATCTCAGCTCCTCTTATCAGAATCTCAGCTCCTCTTATCAGAATCTCAGCTCCTCTCATCAGAATCTCAGCTCCTCTTATCAGAATCTCAGCACCTCTTATCGGAATCTCAGCTCCTCTTATCGGAATCTCAGCTCCTCTTATCGGAATCTCAGCTCCTATTATCAGAATCTCAGCCCCTATTATCAGAATCTCAGCTCCTCTTATCAGAATCTCAGCTCCTTTTATCGGAAACTCAGCTCCTCTTATCGGAATCTCAGCTCCTCTTATCGGAATCTCAGCTCCTCTTATCAGAATCTCAGCTCCTTTTATCGGAAACTCAGCTCCTCTTATCGGGAACTCAGCTCCTCTTATCGGAATCTCAGCTCCTCTTATCAGAATCTCAACCCCTCTTATCAGAATCTCAGCTCCTCTTATCAGAATCTCAGCTCCTCTTATCAGAATCTCAGCTCCTCTTATCGGAATCTCAGCTCCTCTTATCGGAATCTCAGCTCCTCTTATCAGAATCTCAGCTCCTCTTATCGGAATCTCAGCTCCTCTTATCGGAATCTCAGCTCCTCTTATCGGAATCTCAGCTCCTCTCATCAGAATCTCAGCTCCTCTTATCAGAATCTCAGCCCCTCTCATCAGAATCTCAGCCCCTCTCATCAGAATCTCAGCTCCTCTTATCGGAATCTCAGCTCCTCTTATCGGAATCTCAGCTCCTCTTATCGGAATCTTAGCTCCTCTTATCAGAATCTCAGCTCCTCTTATCAGAATCTCAGCCCCTCTTATCAGAATCTCAGCTCCTCTTATCAGAATCTCAGCCCCTCTCATCAGAATCTCAGCTCCTCTTATCAGAATCTCAGCCCCTCTCATCAGAATCTCAGCTCCTCTTATCGGAATCTCAGCTCCTCTTATCGGAATCTCAGCTCCTCTTATCGGAATATCAGCTCCTCTTATCGGAATCTCAGCTCCTCTTATCGGAATCTCAGCTCCTCTTATCAGAATCTCAGCTCCTCTTATCGGAATCTCAGCTCCTCTTATCGGAATCTCAGCTCCTCTTATCGGAATCTCAGCTCCTCTTATCGGAATCTCAGCTCCTCTTATCGGAATCTCAGCTCCTCTTATAGGAATCTCAGCTCCTCTTATCGGAATCTCAGCTCCTCTTATCAGAATCTCAGCTCCTCTTATCAGAATCTCAGCCCCTCTTATCAGAATCTCAGCTCCTCTTATCGGAATCTCAGCTCCTCTTATCGGAATCTCAGCCCCTCTTATCGGAATCTCAGTTCCTCTTATCAGAATCTCAGCCCCTCTTATCGGAATCTCAGCTCCTCTTATCAGAATCTCAGCTCCTCTTATCGGAATCTCAACTCCTCTTATCAGAATCTCAGCTCATCTTATCGGAATCTCAGCTCCTCTTATCGGAATCTCAGCTCCTCTTATCAGAATCTCAGCTCCTCTTATCGGAATCTCAGCCCCTCTTATCGGAATCTCAGCTCCACTTATCGGAATCTCAGCTCCTCTTATCGGAATCTCAGCTCCTCTTATCGGAATCTCAGCTCCTTTTATTGGAATCTCAGCTCCTCTTATCAGAATCTCAGCTCCTCTTATCAGAATCTCAGCTCCTCTTATCAGAATCTCAGCCCCTCTTATCAGAATCTCAGCTCCTCATCGGAATCTCGGCTCCTCATCAGAATCTCGGCTCCTCATCGGAATCTCGGCTCCTCACCCGCTCACCTCGTCTCTCTTCAACTCTGCTCTGAAGAAACGGGAGTTGAGTGCGAGCAAACCGAATAACTTCGTTTAATCTTTATTTCCATCTTCAGCTTTTTGTTTCTTTTTTATTACCGTGGTTTCAGATAACATCATTTTTCGCATTTAAATGTAATAGCTACAGTTACTCAATGAAGTGAAACACAGAACCATCTCTATAACAACTATAACAATTCAAGTGCTTTCATCAGTAGAAACAAAGCGGAAGCCTTTTGTCTTCTGTCATTACCTGCAAGGAGCCATTTTTTCTGCTTATAAATCAGGTCAGATATATGGTATCAGGATATCAGTTGAGAATGAAATGGAAATGACTCCATTGCATGATGTAATTTGCTGTAGAAGTGCATCTGCAAGCCAGAAAGATCACAGTCCACAAGGAAACTCTTCGCAGAGAAATAACGGCTCCGAAGATGCTTTGGGAAATATGTAACGCATGAAAGAGTGAAAGGGAAACTAGACTTTTTTGTGATGAATGTTAATGATGATGATGAAGATAATAATAACAAAATTTATGATGATCATAATGATAATGATAATGATGATAATAATAACAAAAATAATGATAATATTAATGATGAAATAATGAAAATAAGGTTAATAATAATGATGATAATTACAATATTAATAATAGTAATAATAATGAAAATGATGATGATGATAATAATAACAACAATGATTCAAATAAGTAATTATAACAATAATTTTAAAACTGATAATGATAATGACCACTATGATGATGATAATGATGAAAATAGCTAAAAAAATAATGAAAATAACTAAAACAAAAATCGATAATTATGATGATAATTATAGCAATAACAATAACGAATAATAATAATGATAATAATAACAATAATATAAATAATAATAATAATTACTGTGATGATGATACAAATAATAATAACAA
>NC_091572.1:15673713-15681213 GCF_042767895.1 Penaeus vannamei
CAATCACGATAGCCAAACATCGATGACAATGTTTTATCAGTTTTTTGACAAAAATGCGTTTGTAAAGAGATATATAAGAGTTTCCGTTAAATCTATACACATTATTCTGAGAAGGTAAAATACGAATCACATACTGTATCATTATATTGTGTGTAAATGTAAATCGCAAGGTTTCTCGCCTGATTAATTTTCCTTGCATGGCTTCCTTGTGGACGTTATGAATGCCTAATTACCCATTTGCTTAATGGGTTGTTTAGGCAGACGTTAAGCAGCACACTCTCATGGAGGTAGAAATTCATGTTTCAAGACATTTTACATTCGAAATCAACAATAAAATCAGCAATGAAATTGCACTCTTATCACCAGATTATCTATACGTACACACATACACACACACACATACACACATACATATAGATCGATAGATAGATATTTGTAAGATTATTTCAACTGACCACAGTATCGAAAGAGACCAAACTCTCCACAAGTATTCCCAAATAAAAATTGTCATCTTTAGACTCGTGGTGTACCAGGTGGAAATATGGACAACTGTACTTAAAACAAATGATGCCACTTCCGCTTTTACCAGTGATATTGTCGACTATTACCGGTACTACCACCTGCCCAACCCTAATTGGCATGTTCTTTCTCTCACTACAGTTTGCTCAAGTTGTTTACACTCATTTTTGGGCAACACCGGCAAGTGGCCTCATTAAAGTTGCACTGATGACGCAGTAACCTTATGTGTACCGTATCACTTGTGTGATAGACAGTTTAAAGAATCCCTAGTCGTACTTTACATAATCATTTACCAAATAAGGTAATTCTACTGACTCCATACCACTCCCCCCTTCATGAACCTCTACAGTTACTGGACCCTACGGTTTATGGCCGGTGCCAACGTGACCTGAGCCCCTGCCTCCAGCGCAAGCAATCCTGATACTTATTGACACTCCTAACGATTACTGTTTATCTCAATGTTTCTTTATATATTGTATATGCTCAAAATGTTCATTAGAAATTACTCTATCTATATCACTACCTTTGTAAACAT
Organism: Penaeus vannamei; assembly: GCF_042767895.1. NCBI lineage: Eukaryota > Metazoa > Arthropoda > Malacostraca > Decapoda > Penaeidae > Penaeus > Penaeus vannamei. The sequence continues at coordinate 15,674,768 of NC_091572.1, forward strand.
TGTAACTTCAGATATTCGATTCATCAATCATTTGCTAATATTTAACGACATGTCTTCGTACCACGTGGAATGTGTTGTAAACCTCAAATCCAGTACACTTGTCCAACACATGTGAATTGTATGACCACAGGAACATTACGAGAACAAACATTTGGACATATTTCCCTTTTTCATTTCATTTATGTTCAGTGCCATTTCATTGTAGATCGTACAAAAACGAACTGATTTGACCTCAAAAAGTCAGAGCCGAAGTCACTCGGTCCTCAGCACCAGCTCGGTCAACACCACAAGCTCCCTCAGCTTTTAGCAAGAAAATAAACGAAGAAACTCTGCTTGAATTATATTCAAGACCAGTTGTACCCCATTACACTGGTGGCTTGCTTAATGGGATCATCGCACATTCAACCACAAATCCGAATAAATTTTGAAGAGATTGCCGGCTACTCCCAAGTCTACACTTCCCTGCCTACTCCAAGTCTACACTTCCCTGTCTGGTACAGTTTGCCTTGTTGGTAAGGAATTATCAGTGAAGTAAAGTTCTTTCCCTCTCGTTATTCTCTGCAGTTTCCCCGCATAGGAAACGTGATCTCCCCTCAGCCAGTCTCTCTCGCTCACCATTCGCGCCACGCATACTCAACCTCACTTGGATTTACCTTGATGAACACTCTTAGTTGACTATTCATTCTTCTCTAAATGTATGCCTTGAGACATAATACTTAGCGACCAAGTCCTACGTAGTAGTAAAACTAATTCAGATTCACTAGACATTGACCGACAATTGCTCTCCTCGACTACTACTCCCTCATGGCGTGACTCCGCCACTCCACTCTCCCCTCACGCTACACCTGTGCTCACTCCTGTCTCACCCCTCATTCCTCCAACCATGCCTTCCGACGTTGCTACCCCTGCTCCTCCTACTCCTGCTGATTCTACTCCTCACCTCCAACCGCTCTCAACTATTGTTCACTTTGATGGATCTGACAGAATTACAGTAGATGCTATGCTCCGCGAAACTGAGGAATATGTAGCTGCCACTTACCCTGCCCTCTCTGATAGGAGTTCTTCAGAATTTAATGACCGTTGCATGCAGCATGCATTGTAGCGACTTGATCAGACTTCCGTGCCTGTTCGACAAGTTTTGACCGCTTTCGAAATGAGTAAGAACCGTACTTTGGGCAATTTTAAAACTGACTTCCGACTGACATTTGCTCCGAAGAACGTTCCCCCATTCCTACAAACTGCACACATGTTTAACCTGAGACCTGCCTCCTTCTCACCTATTGACCTTCATCTCCTAGGTGCTAACATAAGGTCATCTTTCGACCGAATGACGTGTGCTCTCCGTGGTTCCCCTAATTTTTCTTACTTCACGCCTACTGTAGACGCAATAGATGCTAACTACAACATCTTTCAAACCTATTTCACCCTCTGCACGTTCCTTTCTGTTTTACCTCACGGCCAACAGGAGACAGTACTCGATAAAATGCAACTTCCTAAAATGGCAAGGGACGTGTCCAATGCCTTCTTAAAGGCCTACACAGAAGCCCCTAATTTCACGCCTGCTAGTGCACCCACAGCCCCGGGGCCGGATTCTCAAACGCGTTAAGGCGCCATATCTCCTTAAGGCGCCTTAACTTACGGCCAGCGATCTTACGGCCCATGCACAGAGCAAGGAACCCACCATATTGGCGCGAGTTAAGGCGCCCGCGGTTAAGGCAGGGGGAAAGCAACCTTAGCGAGTTACGGCGAAGCATAAATGACATTTTGCAGCCCGAGAACAATTAATACAACATTACAATTTGTAATTTACTCAATTATAGTGTCATTAGGTGTACATAAACCAATTGTGGACTACTAGATAAGGCAACAAGTGTAGTATTCCAACATAACTGTGATTTGCTTTTCACGATAGATGGAACCACACACCGTTTTTGGGGTGAATAGAATAATTTTGTAATAGCTTTCGCGAATCTAGCGCTCATTTCCTTCGCAAACGAAGTATAACTACGATATCGGCCCCATTAGGTGGGGAGGGCATGATACATATCAGTTAATTTGGGGGGTAATTTCGAGTTATATCGGTAGAATAGTAACAAGCATAGTATATTGACACATTTCTTTTGCCACGTGATGACGTATTCCATATCTGATTGATTCTACTGAGCGTCTATGTTCACATCACGTTCATGCTCGAATCTAATTGGCTCATATGATTTCCCTTGCCCACGTCATCTGCTACAATTCAATCTGATTTTCCGTCACTCTTAACTACTTTTTGCCATTTGTCGCGGCGTAGGAGGCGTAAGCTTATTGCAGCTCCTGGAAATCGTAAATATTATACCCTCTGTAACACCGTTATCATCAATTTGCGCAGAAAATGGTATAGAGGCAAATTCTTAGAATGATGTGTACTACCACGGGGTAAGATCAGAATCATTAAATTAGGTGTGGGGTTGCATTTTCAGTAATACCAATTTTGTTAAGAAGTTATATCATGCCACGGGCTGGACACAGCGTTGTGTTTACGAAATTAGCTGATTGGCATTTACGGCTTGTGATTGGTCAAGATACCCTAGGAACCACCTGAAATGGCAGCTGTGATTGGCCACCGAAGAACGCCTGAAGTGATTTGCGGCGCTGCAGGACTTAAGGCAGTGATAAGGCGCCTTAAAAAACGTTTGAGCATACGAAGCTAAGTCCGAGATCCGGCGCCTTTGACGGGCCTTGACTTAGGTCGCCGCAGGACGGTTAAGGCCTCTAGCGTGCCTTAACTTAAGGCTCTTTTGAGAATCCGGCCCCCGGTCATGGCCACAGGAGTACAGCCGCGTCAGCTGCAGCCTCCTCGTCAGCTGCAGCCCCCTCGTCAGCGTCAATCCCTACCTGCGTACGCACGACAACTGGCTACCCAGCAGATGACTTACCAGCCCTGCAGGACTACAAGGGACTTCACTTGGGTACCTCATAATGGTGCCTGCTGGCGTTGTGTTTGTTCAGGTCATCATGCTAAGGAATGTAACAACACTCCCTTCTGTCCGTATCATAACTTTGATGGACATTCATGGCATGCTTGTAAAGGATTCCCTCATCTTGTTAAGAAAACCAAGGACGCGATGCGATCGCAAAATAATCCAACAAGGTCTAACTCTAATTTTTTAGAAGTCACTCCCCTACTAAAGGAACCTTGCTCACTGTAACTATCAGAACAGTAGACGACCTCATCGCGGCCAACGCACCTCTCCTCCCCGCAGTCTTCGAAAGACGACCTGCATACTTCTCCGTTGACAGTGGCAGTGCCATCAGTCTCGTCCCCCTTTCAACGCTCGTGAATATCAATGTGCTCACTCCGGTTTGTCCCTCAAACTGGTGCATTCGAGCAGCAAGGGGAACTTCACTTAAGGTCATGGGAGAAGTTAAACTCAACATTGTCCTCTCCGGTAAGAACTACGCATTTCCATTCGTTGTCGTAGATGATGCCCATCTCCCAGGTGATTTATTGTTAGGCTACAATATCATGCGCAAGGCTGAAATTCGTCAACAACCTGACAGAGATACCGTCACTCACCAAGGTAATGTCTATTGTCTCACTACGCCGAGTTCTGTTTGGCACTCCTCCTCTAACCCTGCAAGTACACTTGCAGCTGTCACTTCGACGATAGAACCCCCTACAGTCAACCCAACGCCGGACGGCTCTCTGAAGGACGACCGAACCCGACGCTCGCCCTTTGCCATCTGTACCCCTGCGCAAGATCTTCAGGATCGCTGCCATGCGACTACGACGATTCCGAACGTCAAAACTTCCACGGTAACAGATTCTCCCTTCTGGGCACCCCAGACCGACGCATCTGCATGCATTGTCACCACAAATCTCACGCTTCCCCCTTTCACAGACTCGATGGTTCCCGTGCGTGTCACATCTACGGATGGGACGGTGCTTATTAATCCTGACTGCATCCGTGTGAAGGGACTCTTTGCTCTCCCTCTGATCTATGAGGTAACTAACGGAACGAGTGCATTGCGCCTGATCAACCCAACCTGCACTCCCGTTCGCCTGCGTCGTGAAACAAGAGTGTGCGACTGTGAGGTCACTGGCTTCCCTGTTGTTGAAGTAGAGCCCCCTATCGCACCTGTCTGCAACACGTCAGCTACTACGAGCGCCCCTGACGCACCCGGACCTGAAGAGACTTTGTGTGAGTTCCCGCCTATGGACTTTGTGGAAGATGTTCTTCGACGACTACTGAAAGAGTTTCCCTCCTTACTACCAACCAACGCACTGATGTTCTCCGACATCGCATCGACCTCATTCCAGGTACGAAGCCTATTTACATACCTTCTTACCGTATCCCTCACAGCCGTCGGGCCGCCTTCAAAGAAGCCACCGACGCATTGCTCGCTCAAGGTATCATCGAACCTTCTCAGTCACCGTGGTAAGCCCCTATGCTTCTTGTACCCAAAAAGGATGGATTTCTGCGACCCATCATCGACTACCGCCGCCTGAATGCAGCCACCGTTCCTGACCGCTACCCCATACCGACGATTCGCACTCTTCTCCAAGAAGTAGGTGAGGGACATGCTATCTTTTCGTCTATAGACTTAGCACATGGATTCTTGCAAGTTGAAATGGACCTGTCTTCAAAGGACCTCACCACCTTTTTTACTCCACATGGACATTTTGCCTGCACGAGAATGCCATTTGGTTTTAGGAACTCACCCATCACATTCTCAAGATTAATGTCTCACATTATGCAAGGCTTGATTGGTGACACAGCCTTCATGTACTTGGACGATTTACTTATCACATCAAAGAACATTGCAGACCACGAACGCAAATTGAAATTAGTCTTCCAGCGCCTCGCCGACGCGAACCTGACAATCAAAGTCAAGAAATGTCAATTCTTCCACAAACAGACTGAGTACCTTGGCCACACCGTCGACTCAGCCGGATTATGCCCTAATGACAAAAAGGTACAAAATGTACAGAATTTCCCGGTGCCTTCTACAGTCACTCAGGTAAAGGCTTTTCTTGGACTTTCAGGCTTTTACCGCCCCTTCATCAAAAAGTTTGGAATCATTGCCGAGCCTCTGACTCGCCTCCTCAAGAAAGACGCTCTGTTCACCTGGACGTGAACAGCAACAAGCATTTGAAGCTCTCAAGCAACGACTCACGGAAGCTCCTGTTCTATTATTCCCTGACTTTAATGAGACTTTTTATCTCGCCACAGATGCCTCATCAATTGGGCTAGGTGCCGCCCTTATGCAACGTCACGATGGTCGCTACAAACCCATCGCCTTCGCCAGTCGAAAACTGAACCAAGCCGAGAGTAACTACTCTGTCACCTACCTCGAGGCCCTTGCCATCGTGTGGGCTCTCAAACGCTTGGGAAATCATCCTGGGCTACAGCGTCCACATACTAACTGATCACCGCCCACTTAAGTATATCCTCACAGATTCGAAACACATCAAAGGTCGCCAAGCCAGATGGTTGGACACACTGCTGGAGTTCAACCCCAAGATTGACTACATGCCTGGCTCAGCTAACAAGGTAGTAGACGCGCTATCACGTAATGTCTCAGTCAATCACCTTTCTGTTCTCAGCCCCTTGGAACTCCAAGCGAAGCAATGTGCTGACCCACTGTATGCAGATATCATTGCCCACCTAGAGGATACCACCAAGCCTAGACCAACGAATCGATACCGCCCCATCGCAGAATTCTACCTCTGTGACGGCCTACTTTTCCGGAAATTAGTTCCTAAGAAATTACGTGGATCCAAACAACGTCGTACATACCACCAACTGGTCATCCCCGAAGTCCTCGTTCCTACAGTACTCAAGCTTCTCCATGAGTCTCACACTTCGGGACATCAAGGTATTTTCTAAACTCTGCAATGGGCTCGCTCTCGCTATTATTTCCCCAGAATTGCCAAACGAGCTGTCGAACATGTCAAAAGCTGCGAGATCTGCCCCCTCTACAAGGGACACACTGTCGCCCCAGCGCCTGCATTCACTTACGACATACCAGAACGACCCTTTGTCAGAGTGAGTATGGACATTCTTTCCGGGTTTACATCCACAGAGAACCGAAATCGCTACCTGCTCGTCATGATTGACAGTTTCAGCCGCTACACCGAGCTCGCCCCTATCCCTGATAAGAGCCGCAGACCGTCGCTCGCGCCTTCCTCTCTCACGTCATCTGTCGCCCAGGAGCTCCTGAACAACTCATGTGTGACATCGGTACCGAGTTCACAAATCAGGTATTCAAAGGCCTATGTAAACTTCTTATCATTGATTTTGTCATACTCCCATACAGACCGCAGACAAATAGCCTTGATGAAAGACTCAACAGGACGATCCTAAACGTATTCAGAACCACCATCAACACTCAAGATAATGAGTGGGACCTGTGGATTCCCATCACTCAGGCTGTCATCAACAGCACCTTCCACTCCT
>NC_091572.1:15708713-15711213 GCF_042767895.1 Penaeus vannamei
AATAATAATAATAATAGCAATAATGATAATGATAGTACTCATAATGATGATGATGATAATAAGAATAAGAATAAGAATCATAAGAATATCAGTAATGGTAATATCAATAACAAAAATATCAGCAAGAATGATAGTGCTAACCATGATGATAAAACAATAATGATAATAATGATGATAACGATAATGATAATAATAATAGTGAGAATGACAACAATAGTAGTAACAATCATAATATCAATACGAATACTGATACAATAATAATAATAATAACAATAATAATAATAATAATAATAATAATAATAATAATGATAATGATTAATAATAAAGATAAAATTTAATAATAACAATAATGAAAATTATAATGGTAACACTATTGATAACAATAGAAATAATGACAATGATAACAATAATGATAATAACAATAGAAAATGGTAATGTTAAAAGTAGTAGTAGTAGTAATAACATTAACAATAATGAAAGCAATAATGATATCAGTGATAATGATAACAATGATAATAATAATGATAATAGTTATCATTATTATTATCATTATTAGCATCATTATTATCATTATTATTATCATTATTATTATTATTATTATTATTATTATTATTATTATTATTATTATTATTATCATTATTATTATTATTATTATTGTTATTATTATTATCATTATTATTATTACTATTGTTGTTGTTGTTGTTGTTATTATTATTATTACTATTATTATCATTATTATTATAGAAATAATTATGATGATTATGATGATAATAACGATAATGATAATAATAATCTTGATGGTAATGGGAATGATGATAATACGAGAATTCTAAAAATAATAACGAAATACTATTATTGATAATAATAACTAAATTGTAAGGATACTGACAATGATGGTAATAATGGTGATAATAATAATAGCAATAATAATGATGATAATAATAGTAATGAGAATGATAATAATTATTATAACAGTAATAATGAAAATACTAACAATAACAATGATAGTACTTATAATTGATAATGATGACGAGAACGGAAATTGGAAAAAAATATATAGAATAAGAATAACAAGATAATAATGAAATATATGATAATGATTTTGCAATAGTGAAAACGATGTTAAGAATAATAGTAAAAGAAAATCTGAAAGAAAATAAGAAATAAAAACAAGAATATTAATTAATATAACATAGAAAATAAAAAAGAATTTAGAACAGAAATGAAAATGATAATGAAAATTAGAAATAGAAATAGAAATAAAAGAAAACTGAAATACAGTAGAAAATGGTGAGAAAAAAACTAAATGCAAATAGAATTAGAAATGAAAAATATAAAGAAAATGAAAATAATTACTGTTATTATAATCATAATAATAATAATGATAATAATAATAATAATAATAATAATAATGATGATGATGATGATGATGATGATGATGATGATGATGATGATGATGATGATATGATGATGATGATGATGATGATGATGATGATGATGATGATGATAATAATAATAATAATAATTATTATTATTATTATTATTATATTATAATAGCAATCATCATCATCATCATGGGGGCTGATGCCGACGGGAGCGCATAGCCGCATCCACCCTTCGCTTCCACCTACGAGGATCCCTCATGGCTAGGCGCCAGGCAGGGACTCGGCCCATCTCTAGTTCTTCACGGCAGGTTTGGTCGATCTGCCCAAGCCATGACTTCCTCGGTCGTCCCACAGGCCTCCTCCACCCAGGGTTGTCTCGAACAGAGACGACCTGATGGGCAGGATCATCCTGAGGAAAGCGAGCCAGGTGGCCGTATAGCCTGAGTTGGGGATCACGGATTGTGCAGATAACAGGGCTTGTGCCAGTCACACGGTGCAACCGTTGGTTGGACACATGGTCCCGCCAACAGTACCCCATGATCTGGCGCAAGGACCTATTGCAAAAGGCTTCAAGACGAGCCTCCAAGGCACAGGACAATGTCCAGGTTTCGCTACCGAATAGCAAAACTGGCATTATCAGGGCCTTATAATAGCAGTGATAATAATAATAATAACATTCATAATAATAATAATAATAATAATAATAATAATCATAATAAGGATAATAATAATCATAATAATAATAATAAAATTATACAATAATAATAATATTCATAATAACAAAAACAACGATAAGGACAACAATTATGGTAATAACCAGCGATAATAAAAATAATTATGATAATTATAATAGTAGTAGTAGTAATACTAATAATAATAATAATAATAATAATAATAATAATAATAATAATAATAATAATAATAATAATGATAATAATAATGATAATAATAATAATAATAATAATAATAATAATAATAATAATAATAACAATAATTATAATTATGATAATAAATAAAAGATAAATACTACTACTACTAATAGTAATAATAACTATAGCCATTCTTATAATACCTAAAAGCACTCAGAGAGCGCATACCACCGCCAAGGCAATATG
>NC_091572.1:15728713-15731213 GCF_042767895.1 Penaeus vannamei
TACGAAAATGTTTTAGTAATAATCGTAAACAGATCTAGGAATGAAATAAATGCAAATATCTGAACGCATCGCGATATTTAAGAAATAAAAGGTACAGGAAATTTAAGTATGTTATCGGAGCGTGTTATAGAGATGCAGAGGGACATAGATCTGCCCTTTATTAATTATAAGAAAGTTTTTGGCAGCGTTGCACACCAAAGAAGAAATCAGGATGAGAAAACATATTGTCGCCTAATTTGTTTTCTTGAAACTATGAAATATTGATGTCATCTTGAAAGGGTTATCTTGGCATGATTCCTATTCAAAACATGGAATCAAGAAGATGCTTGGAAATTAACACAAAAAGAAGTGTCAAGGTGATGGACGTATAATCAAATAAAATGTCAGAGGGTTAAAGATACGCAAGGAAAAAATCTCTACTGTTAAGAGAGCGTTTGAAGAAATGGAAATGTTCTTATAAACAGAAGAACCTCACAGGCTATAGGACTGATATAGTCTATAAATGGTCGGTGCTTCTCTCCGGTGGGAAAGAGAGATGGCAGAGATGTGGCTCTGGAGGCAGGTACGGAAGGTGTCATGCATGAACAGGACATCTGCGTAAAAGGACGGACGGGGGAGGAACCCGAGAGAGAGGGCGAAAGAGGGAGACAATCACAATGGACGGGCGAAGTAGTATGAGATTGTTGTCGTGAATGCCGGCCGCAGGGGCACACTAGTGGCCGCACATGACGCGAAAGTAGGAAGGAGAGGGCGTTTGTAAACGTTTAAGAGACAGCACAAATAGATGGAAAATGCTATCATTATTCTTTCTACTGTTGTTACTGTTATTGCTTTTATTGTTAGTTTACATTACAATCATTAGCATTATCAGTATGACTGTTATCATGTCATGATATTGTGCATAATGAATTTTCTACCATTCTTATCAAATTGGGATTTATGGTGCTGCTCTCCATCTCTGAAATATTAATTTTTAGTCATAATTATCTATTAGGGATGTCGGTTACTATTGCTAACAGCATCACCATCGCTATAAACAATATTATTATTGTTGTTGTCGTTGTTGTTAATATCAATATCATCATTATTACTATTATTAGTAGTAATATTAATATTAGTATCCTTATCACCATTATGAATATAATTATCATTATCATCATTAGTGTTCTTATTGTTATCATTATTATTATTGCTTTCTTTATGACGATAATCATAGTGATGATTTAAATTTTTATTTTATTCTTATCATTATTATCATTATCAGTTTTGCTATCATTATTATTAGTAGTAGTAGAGGAAGAATAAGTAGTAGTATCACTATTAATATCATTATTATTATCATTATCATTGTTGTTATCATTATCATCATCATTATTATTATTATTATCACTACTACTATCATTATAATTATCATTATCATACCTATTAGTAGCAGCAGCAGTAGTAGTAGTTGTAGTAGTAGTATCACCATTATTATTATTATTATTATTATTATTATTATTATTATCATTATTATTATTATTATTATCATTGTTTGTTGTTATTTTTACTTTGTCATTATTATTATTATCAGAATTATCGCTGTCATTATCATTATCATTATGTTGTCATTATCATTATCACTGTCATTAACATTATAATTTCCATGACCATTATCATTATTATTAGTAACGTTATTACTACTTCTACCATCTTTATTATCGTTATTATTATTATTGTTAATCTATTATTATTATTATTATTATTATTATTATTATTATTATTATTATTATTATTATTATTTTCATTATTATCTTGCATGTTATTATTATCATTATTATCGATTATTATGATCATTATCTGTTATCATTATTATTATTGTTATTATTATAATTATTATTATTATCATTATTATTATTTTTGTTACTGCTATTATTATCATTATTATCATTATTATTATTATTGTTATTGCCGCCATTATTATCATTATTATTATCAACATCATAATCATTATTATTATGAAAATTATTGTTATTATATTTGTCATCGTCATTATTATCATCATCATCATTAGTATTATTATCACTATTCCTATTTCTACGACTACTAGTTGTGTCATTAGTAATTCATCATCATCGTCAGTAGTTTACTACTATTATTATTATCATTATTATCATTATCATTACTATTACCTTTTTTATCATAATCATCTTCACCATCATAATTATCATTATCATCATTATTATTGGCACGGTATTTTTTATTATCATTGATACAAATATCATCACTATCATTCATATTATTGTTATTATTTTTATTGTCCTTATTATTATTGCTGTTGTTGTTATTATTATCATCATTATTATTATCATTATTATTATCACTATTACTATTATTATTATCACCATTATTATTATTATCAGTATTACCATCATCATCATCATTATCATTATTATTATTATTATCATTATCACATTTATTATTATCCGTTATCAACATTATTATGATCATTATCATATTT
>NC_091572.1:15773713-15776213 GCF_042767895.1 Penaeus vannamei
ATAATAACAATAACAATAATAATAATAATGATAAAAATAATAATAATAATAATGATAATAATAAGAATAATAATGATAATAATAATAGTAATAGAAATGATGATAATTTCATTGATGATGATGATAACAATTATAATAACAATAATAATGGTAATAATAATAATAATAGAAATGATAATTTCATTGATGATGATGATAACAATTATAACAACAATAATAATGATAATAATAATAATAATAATAATAATAGAAATGATGATAATTTCATTGATGATGATGATAACAATTATAATAACAATAATAATGAAAATAATAGTATAATTATGATAATAATAATATTTTTAACAATAGTAATAACAACAATGATAACAAACATTTTAATAATGACAATAATAGTATAATAGTAATAATGAAAATAATAATAATGATAATAGTAATAATAATAATAATTTGTTATTATCATTATCATTATCATTATCATTATTATCGTTATTGTTATTATTATCATCATTGTTATCATTATTGCTATTATTATCATTGTCATTATTATCATTATCATCATCATCATCATCATCGTTATCGTCAGCATCATCATCATCATACTAATAATAACATGAGACAGTATCAGCCGCAAAACCGTACTTTTAAAGACATTAAATATAATCAGGAGACATCTTGAACTCTCAGAATCCTTTCATTTCTGAATTTAGGATGAAAGACAATCCTACTCTATATGCAGTCAGACCCTTGTGATAATAATGATAACAATAATAATAATACCGATAATGCGAACGATTATTATTATTATGATGATAATAATGATATCAATAAAATAGCAAATATAATAATGACAATAAGAATGATGGCACCAATAATAATCTATCAATATCTATTTATCTGTCTCTATATACATGTTGGTGTGTATATATATATATATATATATATATATATATATATATATATATATATATATATATATATATATATATATATAATTGTGTGTGTGTGTGTCCATGCTTCCATGCCTGCTTCTGTGTATGTGTGTGTCTGTGTGCGTAGATATACATACATATATACAGATAGATATAAGTAAATACATATGTATATATACGTATGTATAGATAGATATGTATATATATATATGAATGGATGGATAGATGTATACACATACATGCATACATATATATTTTTATATGTATTTGTGTGTGTGTGTGCGTGCGTGTGTGTTTCTGTAATAAAACGTTGCCTAAAATCATTAAAACTTTGATTGTAATCGAGAAAATAGAACTTTAAAATGATGATTAGCTTTGTTTCTACGGACACATTTGGTGCGTAAGCATTTATGTTCTAGATCATCAAAATGCTTGCTTGCGGTGCAAGATTTTTTCATAGCGCCGCTAACACATTTTAATCGTTTTACACTGACACTGTTCCTTCTTGCTGTCAACTTGTTTACGGCCACCTTTATGGTTTGGAATTTCTGAATTAGGAAAAACTGGTTCGTAAAATAGCTCAAGGAAATGTTCGTGCTTCGTGCCCAATAATACCGCCCCCGCAACAATGGGTCACTCGCTCAAAAGTACCACAGAATTGCAAACATGATTTTCAGGGTCGCCAAACACTCGAAAGATGCAGTATATTCAATGTAAGTCATACTCAAATTAATTACGATAAGGAAATTATGATTACAATTGAGTTTGCAGAAGCGATGCGTTTATTAAATGTCTTCCGCGCAGATGACCACAGGACGCAAGGCAGTTGCGGTGACTTGAAGCGGCACATTTGTGACAGCAGCAGTGAGCCGTCCGGTGAAAAGGCTCGGAAGGTCTCTTGTCTAAGGCGCTTACCGCAAAGTAGAACGACGAGCGTATTGCAACAAAATTGTTTACAACACATATCACAATAGAAAGGCCAACGTACAGAAAAGACACCAACTGCGATCACTGTTGTCGTGATGCCGCTAATAACATATTTCACTAACCTGATGCTGTGAGTTGTATCAGTCTTGCTTTCGAGCACTTTAAACAGTTGTAACTCCACAATATCACTTTGAAATGTATCTGCGACCAGTAGAATTTCCTTGTTCTTTGATGAACACTAAGAACACCTTAAACAGTGGTTACACTTTCATCGCGTAAACACGTTAATATCTAAAGATGTCAACATTTTGGGTAAAAGGCAGGTAATTGATAATTCTTTTGGACGAGTCCTTCAGTTTCGATCAGTACGTGCTTGCTTATGAAAATGTAAATTTATCGGCTGCGAACATGTAATGCAGAGTAACCAGGACCAACTTCCTTTTTTCACGAATGCCAGACCTGTCAAAACCACCCACATCCAACTAAAAAATACGTCCGCTCACGACGGCGTTACCTTCGGGAGTGCCTTGACGTTAGGGCGGCACTCTGGCTCGGCACTGGGATTTCTTACCTCATAATGAAGATGTCAAGAAAGACCGAAGTGCCAAGATGTGGGCGGAGTTGAAGTATCGTTCAAGAAA
>NC_091572.1:15843560-15846060 GCF_042767895.1 Penaeus vannamei
TTGCTTTTTATTTTTTTTTTTTTTTTGAACTTCAATTTTGTAAAAATGAAGAACTGTGGATGTCAATATCTAGTTATAAAGTCCTAGCATGAATACAACATGGTGGTTCAATTTTGAGAATTTTAACAGCATACAAATTTAGTACATGCAACTTACCAAAGTCAAATTTTTCCCATGCTCCACAAAGGAGGGAGTGGGGGAGATGGTCAGTGGGTGTTTATAATTTTCGAGGAGGAGCATATGTTCGTAAACATACATGCATAAAGTTATAGAGTATTATTCATCCTCATTTAGTAGGCCTATATCGACTTTTGTATCTAAAGGAATAAAATATTATACAATAAACCGTTTTCTTTGATAATTGTCAATATTAACAGATTGTAAAGGCAAACGAGTGTAGAGTTGTAGATTAGCCATTTGCACCCATTATCTTTTACTAAAAAGGGCATAAAATCATGCAGATGCCTAGGTGTGGTTGGATATTTGGGAATTTATGGTACCTAAGACCTATGGTAACATCTAAACATTGTTATCGGGAACACACAGAACAGACGCGAAACCTTTTTCAACTCAAGAAGAAGACTGTGCACACAATCAAGTTCAAAATTCCATATAGTTTTTATATCAAAGCAGGTATTGCTGTGTACTATCATCTTCAATATGAAATAATCAGTGTCTTGCATACACATCTGGTTCAAAAATCCAACTATTTTGTAACTTTCATATTGAAGTCCTCTTTACAGTGGTGACGACCAATTTCAAATCAAATCAAATTTATCGATGCTGTGAAGTACCGACCGTTAAGCAAAATGTAACAGAAATATTTCAGTCCTTACTTATACAGCTACTTTCAAACATTAGTGCCTCGCATGTGGTATATGTACAGATTACCTCGTAATCTACAACATATTACCTGGGAGCCTCGATGGAAGCATATTTCGTATATAAAAGGACACAAAACACATTGTTTTTTGTTTTTTGTTTTTTTTAGACATTTTTAATAAAATATGTCATAATCAAATGCTGTATGCACTTTTGCAACAAGCAAAAGTCCACATAGGTGTACCTGGGTGTTTATTAGCGATTCGTCGTCCGGGAACTAGCCACAGCAGGGTTTTAATACTCGTTTGGTAGTTTCTTCAGCCATGTACCTATACTATGTGCTAGCTAACTCAGTTTGACCCCCTGTCCCTCCCCCCTCATCTGGGACGGTCCCCTTAACAGAGACATTTGGGATTTTTATTCCTATTTCATGTAACATTATGTTAATAATAATCTTTGTCTAATCATAATGGTGACCACTATTTCATTTGCATTTACTAGTCTCATAACTCTTTATCCCCTCTCACGTTTCTCTGACCTTATCCATCTCTCTCTTACTTTCCCATTCCATTGACATTTTCTCCACACCTTAAGCTATTCTCTGTCACATCATTTACACTAAGTCAAGTTCCCTAGTATTACAAATGTTGTTTAAGTTTCATAAATACTAAGTTGTTTTCTTCATCAGATTTTTTTCAATTTCTATTTTACATTTACATTGGAAAGACTGTTTAATGGCATTGTCATTGTTGTCATTTTGCATTTGATTAACATATTCAATATCTAGGAACAGGATAATGTAATTTCCCAAGGTTAATGATTTCATCATGATTCTAACCACTTACTATATTGATGTTAACATGTATTAGTAATGTTAAAACCTGAAAAGTCTTGGCCAGTTACTAGCTTCATTTGGCTACCAAACAGTGTTAACATATAAGATTTGGTGAAGAGTATTGTATGTGTATGGTCAGAAGTACTGCTGGCTGTACACATAAATCTATAAAGATATAAGGGAGTGTGGGCAAATATCAATGCTAATTAATTGTTCTTCTGCAGGTATTTGGAGCTGTCTTATCATGTTCTCTGCGTGTGAGTGAACTGTTTTATGGAACTGGCGAGTCTTTTCTCTTCTCGTTCCATCCAGAGTTTCAGGTATTCCCATGGACTGGAGAGAATAATTTCTTTGTTAAAGGAAATAATGAATCCCTTGTTGTTGGTGGAGGAGAGTAAGTGTCTAATCCCATTTTTGAATATTTCATTATACTGCTTTCTAGTATTCAGATTGCATATTAGATTTGGAATATTAACAAGAATGCAGTTTTGAATTACCATTTCTGCTAGTATGAAGTTTGTTATATAAAGTTAGCTGAAATCTATTATTACTGTTCTTGTTATTATTAATATTATTATTATTATTATTAATCTTGATATTTATATTATTATTGTTATTGTTTTCTCATTTGAATCTGCATGTCTTGAGACTTACAATTACTTATTTTTAATTTTCAGTGGTAACTTTGGGCTGTGGTTAGATGGTGATCTGTACCAGGGAAGGACACAGCCTTGTAAGACTTTTGATAATCCTCAGCTAACAGACACTGAAGACTTCATTATCAAGACAGTTGAATGTTGGTGCTTTGAGTGAGGAAGGAAAGAGAAATTTGATGAGTTTTTA
>NC_091572.1:15851060-15858560 GCF_042767895.1 Penaeus vannamei
GCAAAGTAAATATTCTCCCACTTTATATTAGATTTACGAATGAAAATTAAGATTCTAGTATTACATAACAAGTTCTAAGTAATGTGAAAGAGGCAATAAAAAACTAATTACAAGAATTATTCCTATGTTTATTGAAAATAAAATGACAAAGTGGATAATGCACTTACTATCCCATCATTTTCATTAACTTAATACGAGTAAAACATGCCCCAGACTCACCCGTAACACAGTACCCAAGTTATACCCTGCAATCATTGCCAACTTATTGAATGTTCCAACTGTGGTAAAATTTCAGTAAAGTTTTAAAGGAAATGCTTCATATTTAGATCCTTCCCAATCCCTTGCCCATTGGTGTCGTGGGGGGGCTTCGGAGATGGAGTCCCATTGCAGGGATCTCCCCTGCCTAGAGCCTCAGCCCTCAACTCAACTAATTTTGCATGGTCTTTTCTCCCTCCAGCTCTTTCGTTTCCATCCCTTCTCCAACCCCTTCTACTATCTACTTCCTAAGGTGTAAGAGCCATGCTGAAAGGATGAAAGGCCAACTTTGTGGCATTCCTGAACGGCCTGAGGGAACCAAGGGCACGGTATTCCCGTTTTGTTGTTTAGCCCTTACCCCTCAAGGGGACTCTGAGGGTTGGACTGTTTATTTCCCCAACATAGTCAAAGGTTCCCATGGCCGGGAATGAAGAAGTACTACCCATTTTAGAGGCAACGAGGCTTGCCCCTTCATCAAATAGCCCCACCGATTCAAACTCTCCCAGGTCCCTGACCCCAGGCTCTCCTTTGACCACAACTCTGAACACAACTACTACTACCCACTCAATGCCTGCTATTGCATTATCCACCCAAATCGAGACTCCTACTCTCCCAACTTCATCAACTCTACCCCCACAACCTTCTTCACCTATCACCTCATCTTCCCTTATTACTACTTTACAGCCTTATTCTCCATATCTCCGTAATACTGCCCCCTCAACAATACTCTCTCTTCCACACGTCCCCGGACTTCTACAACCCACAATATCTTAAATACTCTATTTAACCCAGCATAATGGGACCGATTTTTTGTGATCCCCCTACATCTCCTTACTCGGGCAACACCCTTCTCTTTCAACAATGTCTCCAAGAGCAAGTAGGCAGAGTCCCTATTCGATCATTCTCGTCTTGTTACAGTTACATCTGAAACTGAGGCCATAGCACTATCAAATCTAACTGATTTCTCTGGCAATCTCATTCCTGCAGAACCTCATCCAACTCTCAATACTTGTACTGGAACTGTCTATCTCCCCAGCGAGCTGCCCTATGGATATCGATTGGTCAGATTGTGGAGAATACTTATTCGGCTGCCTCAAAGACTGCGATGTAATATCAGTACAGTGTTCTCCCCGCCAGTCCCTTGCCCTTTGTTGTTATGGGGGGGGCTTGGGAGACTGTGACCCAATGCAGGGATCTACCCTGCCTAGGACCTCAGCCCTCGAATCAACAAATTTTGCATGGTCTTTTCCCCCTCCAGATTTTTGTGTCTGTCCCTTCTCCATCCCCTTCTACTATCTATTTCCTAAGGTGTAAGAGCAGTGCTGAAAGGATGAAAGGCTGACCTTGTGCCAGTCCTGAACGGCCTGCGGGAACCAAGGGCATGGTACTCCCCAGATTTAGTTGTTTAGCCCTTACCCCTGTACAGGGCACTGGGGGTGGACTATTTCCTTTTACTTAATCAAGGCTTCCCATGGCTAGTAATGAAGATGTAATACCCTTATTAGGGGCAATGAGGCTTGCCCCATCATCAAATAGCCCCACCGGCTCCCCGACCACAGGCTTTCCTTGACCACAAACTACTACCCACTCCCCACTCCTCAATGCCTACTAGTGCATTACCCACCCAAGCAGAGACTCGATCTCCAGAAGACTTTCCTACCCTCCTAACTTCCTCAAATTCATCAACTCTACCCCCACAACCTTCATCAGTCACCCCATCCTCCCTTATTATTACCTTACAGCCTTATTCTCCATCACTCCATAATACTCCCACTTCCACACGTCACCGACCATTCACCGCCACTAACCCTACAAATATCTTAAATTATTTAGCCCAGCTAAATGGGACCGATTTTTTGTGATCCCTTCTACAGCTCCTTACTCTAGCAATACTCTTCTCTTTCAACAATGCCCCCCTCCCCCCCCAAAAAAAAAAAAAAAAAAAAAATAGGGCAGAGTCCCTTTCTATACCAGACGCGATCGCTCTCATTTCGTAACAGTCAGATCAAAAACTGAATCTATAGCACTATCAAATCTAACTGATCATTCTGGCAACCCCATTCCTGCAGAGCCTCATCCAACCCTGAATACTTGTGCCGGAACTCTCTCTCTCTCTCCCCAGCAAACTGCCCAGTCGATACCAAAGATTGGTCAGACTATGGAGAAGACTTATTAGGATGCCTCAAAGACCAGGATGTGAAATCAGTACATTGCTACACCATCCCTCCTAGAGGTCAACAAAAGAAACCGATCAACATTGCCAAAATTACTTTCCGTACACATGACCTTCCCTTACGTATATACAGTTGTGGACCATCCCTCCCTGTTCGACCATACCAACCCCTTTCCTGTCAATGTCAAAACTATTGGCACTTTGGACATCCTGCCAAACACTGCCGTTCCACAGCCCGATGCCCTCTATGTGCCCAACCCGGTCATAACTGATAAAACTGCTCTGCACAAACACGTACATGTGCTAACTACTGTCCCATTTACAAGTTTGAGTCTGAGATAGCAACTCTCAGATTCAAAAATGGTCACTTTATGTGAAGCCAGACAGGAAGCACGTCGACAAGGTTTCTCTCATACTCCATATTCTAGTAACATCGTTCGCTCAGCCCCCCCACCCCACCTCAAGAACTCAACGCTGCATTACAGTCGTGTTGCAACACTCATGAAGGCCCTGATGGTATTCACTATCGTATGCTCCGACACCTCCCATCTTCCTCTCTATCCTTCCTTTTAACTATTTTCAACCACATATGGACGTCAGGAAATTTTCCTTCTCATTGGCGAGATGCTCTTATCCTACCTTTCTTAAAACCCAATAAATCAGGTACCCTACCCCAAGATTACTGCCCCATAGCTCTAACTAGCTGCTTTTGCAACCTACTAGAACGTATGGTTAACTTCCGCTTAATGTGGTATCTCGAATCTCATAATCTCCTTTCCCCCTCCCAGTTTAGTTTCCGACGTGCCCGAAGTACAGCAGACCCACTTGCCCATTTCGAGACATTTATTACATCTGCATTTGCACGCCATGAATCCGTATTAGCCATATTCTTTGATCTAGAAAAAGCATATGATACGACATGGCAGTACCATATCCTCCAACAATTGTCCTCCCTATGTTTACGTGAAAAACATGGGCGTTTTCATAAAATCTTTCCTTTCTAAACGTACTTTCCAGGTCAAAATTGCCTCTTCCACGTCATCATCCTTTCCTCAGTTCGAAGGTGTCCCACAAGGAAGTGTGCTTAGTACCACTTTATTCCTTCTTGCTGTAAATGACAGTCTCAGTCCTACCACTAAGAGCCCGGGCATCACTATATGTTGATGACTTAAGCATCTATGCATCTGGCACATCCATACCAGATCTCTGTCAATTCCTTCAGTCTGCAGTAACTTCTTGGGCCACTAACCATGGCTTTCGCTTCTCTACCTCCAAATCTTTCCTCATCCTATTCTCCCGCTCACGTACGGTCCCCGAACCCCCACTCTTCTTATATAACGCTCCACTCCAATACCGTTCTTCTGGCAAATTCCTAGGCGTTATATTTGACTCCAAATTGTCCTCGCGAGTCCATACCTTGTACATTAAAGAAACAGCTCAACGTCGCCTCCGAATCTTACAAACTCTTTCCCACATCTGGGGCTCAGATCGCAAAACTCTCCTCCATCTTCATGTTACCGTGATCCTCTCCACTCTAGATTATGGATGCCATATCTACTCCACTGCCTCAACCTCCCTTCTTGCTTACCTTGATACAATCCACCACAGCGGTCTCTGCTTATCCCTAAGCGCTTTCCGCTCCTCTCCAGTTGAGAGCCCGTATGCTGAATCTGGCATGCCGTCCCTCTCTCTATATCGAGCCCTTCTCTTGACGTCGAGCCCTTCTCTCCGATGCTATGATCAATTCACCAACTTTCCCTTACCAAACTAACTATTCCACAATCCCATCCCCCCCCCAATCCCTTGCCTGTTGTTGTCGTGGGGGGCTTAAGAGACGGAAACTGAGACCCAATGCAGGGATCTACCCTGTTTAGGGCCTCAGCCCTCGACTCAACTAATTTTGCATGGTCTTTTCCCTCTCCAGCTTTTTGTTTCCGTCCCTTCTCCAATCCCATCTACTATCTACTTCCTAAGGTGTAAGAGCCGTGCTGAAAGGATGAAAGGATGACCTTGTGCCAGTTCTGAACGGCCTGCGGGAACCATGGGCACGGTACTCCCGATTTAGTTGTCTAGCCCTTACCCCCGTACAGGCCACTGGGGGTGGACTGTTTATTTCCCTTTACATAATCAAGGCTTCCCATGGCTAGTAATGAAGATGTAATATCCCTATTAGGGGCAATGAGGCTAACCCCTTCATCAAATAGCCCCACAGGCTTTCCTTTGACCATGACTCCGAACACTGAAACTACTACCCTCAATGCCGACTAGTGCATTACCCACCCAAGCAGAGACTCGATCTCCAGAAGACATTCCTACCCTCCCAACTTCCTCAAATTGATCAACTCTACCCCTACAACCTTCATCAAACACCCCAACCTCCCTTATTACTACCTTTCAGCCTTATTCTCCATCTCTCAGTAATACTACCCCCTCAACAACACCCACTTCCACACGCCCCCGTCCTTCTACCATCACTAACCCTACAAATATCTTAACTACTCTATTTAGCTCAGGTAAATGGGACCGATTTTTTGTGATCCCCCTACAGCTCCTTACCGAGGCAACACTCTTCTCTTTTAACAATGTCTCCAAAATGTAGGCAGAGTCCCTTTCCGT
Organism: Penaeus vannamei; assembly: GCF_042767895.1. Taxonomy (NCBI): domain Eukaryota; kingdom Metazoa; phylum Arthropoda; class Malacostraca; order Decapoda; family Penaeidae; genus Penaeus; species Penaeus vannamei. The sequence goes on from NC_091572.1 coordinate 15,856,105, forward strand.
ACCCGACGCGATCGATCCTGTCTCGTAACAGTCAGATCTGAAGCTGAAGCTCTACATTATCAAAAGTAACTGATCTCTCTGGCAACCCCATCCCTGCAGAACCTCATCCAACTCTTAATACTTGTACCGGAACTGTCTCTATCTCCCCAGCAAACTGCCCAGTCGATACCAAAGATTGGTCAGATTGTGGAGAAGACTTGCTTGGCTGCCTCAAAGACCAGGATGTGAAATCAGTACATTGCTACTCCATTCCTCCTAGAGGTCATCGAAAGAAACCGATCAACATTGCCAAAATTACTTTCAGTACACATGACCTTCCCTTACGTATCTACATTGGTGGACCATCCCTCCCTGTTCAACCATACCAACCTCCTCCCCGTCAATGTCAAAATTGTTGGCGATTTGGACATCCTGCCAAACACTGCCGTTTCACAGCCCGATGCCCCCTCCGTGCCCAACCCGGCCATAACAGATCAAACTGGCCTGCACAAACACGCACAAGTCCTAACTGCGGCGGCCCCCATAATGTATTTTATAGAGGCTGTCCCACTTACAAGTTCAAGTCTGAGGTAGCAGTTCTCTCATACAAAAATAGTCTTACTCTACGTGAAGCCAGACAGGAAGCGCGCCGTCAAGGTTTCTCTTAGACTCCCTACTCCAGTAATGTCGCTCGCTCTGCCCCTCCCCCTCCACCTCAAGATGTTCCTGCACCCTCCCCTATACCTACTTACTTCCCTACTTCCACCACTTCCACTTCTACATTCGACCTCCCCTAGTCTAATTTTTTGCCATTCTAAATCCAAACACCCCAATCTCAACCACAGCTCCAATCTGAACTACAGCCCCAACACCATCCCCTCTCCCTCCCCGTACTACCCGCAGTAGACAGACGGAACGCTCCACCCCTTCTTCCCCTACCGCTTTAAAACCTTCTTGTATTCCCGATGGTAATCTTTCTGGTCAAGCCTCCACAATAATAAATTACATACTGTAAAACTATCAATCTCCTCTTGGTCAGCTCCATTTCACAAAAACAGACGTTGGGAGACGGCCCTCACACGATTACGTATTGGCCACACTCGCCTAACACACGCCTATCTAATGTCACGCTCAGACCCGCCCCTATGTCCTCTATGTAACGTCCCTCTTTCAGTCCCACACATTCTCTTGTCCTGTCCACGCTTTAATACAGCATGTCTCTGCTTTTCCACACCTATCCTCCCTTCACCGACCTCCCAACATGTCAGACATCCTTACAGAATCCCACAGCTTCTGCCTTGACAACCTGTTCTCCTTCCTCAGACGCATAAATATCCTTCACTTGATCTAACTCCCTTACCTAAACCACCATAATTTTTCCCTCATCAACCCTTACCCATCTTCAACCTTTCAACATTACTCTAGATAGTTGACGCATAGCAACTATCACCTGACTTCCCCCTTTACTATACCTTCCTATAGTGCTATATGACCTTAGATGTCTAGCACATTTATTTCGCTTTTAACCATTAACCATTCGTACAGTGCTATATGACCTTAGTTGTCTAGCACATTTATTTTGATTTTTAGCTTTTAACCATTAACCAGTACCTTGCTCGTTGTTGTCATGGGAGGGCTTAGGAGACGGAGACTGTGGCCCCTGGTAGGGGATCATCCCTACCTTGGGCCTTAGCCCTTGCCTTAACTAATTTTTCTTGGTCTTTTCTTCTCTCCTTTCCTCTTCTGTATCTTCATCCCCTTCAACTATCCCATTCCTAAGTTGTGAGAGCTGTGTTGAAAGGATGAAAGGCTGGCTTTATGTCAGTCATGAACTGCCTCTGGGAGCCATGTGCACGGTATTCTCTTGGTTAATTGCCTAGCCCTTACCCCTTATGGGAACCCTGAGTGGTAGACCATTTCTTTTCCCCATTTTATTCAGGCTTGCCATAGCCAAAATGAAGATTCTTTACTTTTAATAGGGGCATTAAAGCTTGCCCCCTCACCAATTTGATGGTTTTACGACCCCTGCCCCTCCTTCGACCACGGCTCCGACCACTGATACTAATATCCCTTCTATGACGTTTACGAACAACTCTATGGGATTGATTCTTTGTGATTTCCGCCACCTGAACGTTCCACTCCACCCTCTCCTACTACATCATCTCCGACATCTTTCTCTTCGTCTGCTCCTCAGATATCTATCTCCTCTTCTCCTCCTCATAAGAGAACCTTTGCTTCTCGGTCCTCTTCACCCAACTCCCCTCCAGAAACCCTTGAATACATCCAAAACTTCCAAAAGATGACCCAAAGAAACACTCCACTCCCTCAATCCCTCTGCTCCTACTCCTACATTTTAAGTATTTGCAGACATCCAACCTCCTCATCCACAAGTTCCCTCCCCCCCTTCCTCCTACACCCTACCAACATACCCCACCCTGTCTACTGCTCCTACTTGAATACTCACACAAATCCCCTCT